>NW_011349976.1:0-1564 GCF_000735185.1 Notothenia coriiceps
GCAGAACAAGCTATATGTGTGTCATCCAGGTGTGTTGTCTGGTAGCAGTTACAGAGTGTACTTGTTTACTAGCGTGGCAGTATAGACATAAATTACACACCTGTGTGTGTGTGAGTGTGTGCGTTTGTACTCTCACCGAATCCATGCATGTGTGTCTTTATGTCTATAGCTGTGTATGTTAGGCCTGGGTCAGTAAATCAAGTCCAGCTGTAGTATATGCTCTGTCATTGGCCAAGAAGCAGCCTATGCTACACACTGATTTCTAGCACAGTGTGGGCCACTGTAGGCTCTTTGTGGCACAGTGGCTTTAGCTTTTACTTGGCTCCATCGTCATAAACGGTAGAAGCTCCTAGTATGCAAACATCCAAGTCCAAACGGCATGATAGATCTTTGACAGTACAAATAGTTCTCAAGGGAAAGTTTGTAAAGTTTTAGCTAGCATGGCTGACTCCCGTAATTTTTCCCTTTCCAGACGCCTGTCAAGTGCTGGCTACGTTCAGACCAATCTGATCAGACTGAATGAAAGACATCTGAGTAGGGCTTTCAGTGGAGCCATTTCACTTCACTGCATTACAGACTGGCACCAATTTCAAAGGAAACACTGCATTTATGGGATGAAAGGTCATGTGTCTGATATTTTTGAAGATGTTTGAAACAACTAGATGCAGCTTTTTGGTTTCAAATCTATGCACACACATTTTCCTATGGTATGGTGATATTGAAAGGTCACCTAAAGCGACTTTAAATTGTACTTGTAACTGTCAAGCTTAAGAAACTCAGTGACTATAGACTTTAGGCACATAATGTACAGTGGGGCAAAAAAGTATTTAGTCAGCCACCAATTGTGCAAGTTCTCCCACTTAAAAAGATGAGAGAGGCCTGTCATTTTCATCCTAGGTATACTTCATCTATGAGAGACAAAATGAGAAAAAAAAAAATCCAGAAAATCACATTGTCTGATTTTTAAAGGCTTTATTTGCAAATTATGGTGGAAAATAAGTATTTGGTCAATAACGAAAGTTCATCTCAATACTTTGTTATACCCTTTGTTGGCAATGACAGAGGTCAGATGTTTTCTGTAAGTCTTCACAAGGTTTTCACACACTGTTACTGGTATTTTTGGCCCATTCCTCCATGCAGATCTCCTCTAGAGCAGTGATGTTTTGGGGCTGTCGCTGGGCAACACAGACTTTCAACTCCCTCCAAAGATTTTCTATGGGGTTGAGATCTGGAGACTGGCTAGGCCACTCCAGGACCTTGAAATGCTTCTTACGAAGCCACTCCTTCGTTGCCCGGGCGGTGTGTTTGGGATCATTGTCATGCTGAAAGACCCAGCCACGTTTCATCTTCAATGCCCTTGCTGATGGAAGGAGGTTGTCACTCAAAATCTCACGATACATGGCCCCATTCATTCTTTCCTTTACACGGATCAGTCGTCCTGGTCCCTTTGCAGAAAAACAGCCCCAAAGCATGATGTTTCCACCCCCATGTTTCACAGTAGGTATGGTGTTCTTTGGATGCAACTCAGCATTCTTTCTCCTCCAAACACGTCTAGTTGAGTTTT
>NW_011349977.1:0-4475 GCF_000735185.1 Notothenia coriiceps
TTTACTCTGGCCAACATGCTCAAGAACTACAGTACCAGATAGGACCGTTAACATGGTGACGGAGAAAGAACAAAGCCATCTATGAGCTCAGAAAAGTCTCATAATACACACATGCACACAGAAGGATTCACACTTATATTTCATGATTCGCAAAAGGATTCACGCTTGTATTTCCGGATCCACACTTGTCTTTTTCAATGCACACACAAATGTGTTCCGTTTCATATACATGTAAATAAAATCCAAACACAGAAAAAAGTTTTACATATGTATTTTTGATCCACACATATTTGTTTTCCGTTTAAAACCTCTGAACCTGCAAACACAAACCGCTTTCTGTGCACCGATCGCTGTGCATTCTTGTGTGGGTTTTTTGAGACTGCCCTGACGGTCAGCCGATTCGTACTTGTAATTTTTTCTATCTATAGCCAATCAGATGTCTCCTTCATTCTAAGCCAATCACATGAGCGCGCCCCCACGAGGGTATGATTTCTTGCGTTCATGACGTAGCGCTTCATATACGAGGGCGGAGCTTCAGGTGATCATGCAGAGCTGCGTGTCTCAGTCAGATTCAGCAGCTGATCTGATCTCTCTCTCGCGTCCGGTTATACTTCACTCGCATTTATGTCCATATCAATCAGATCCAGCTCTCCTGATCGGCCTTTAAAGAGAGCACCGATCAAACTATTAAGAGTGAATATCGGCCGATAATGACCGGCGGGGCTCCCCCCGTTGACAGTTCACTGTCTAGCACTGGCTTCGTAGTGCACTGATCGATTAGGCTAAGCTAACCTGTAGCTGCTCCCTCCACACTCACAACAACTTGCATGTAGGCTCCATGGACCTGTCAGCTCCGGACTGCGCAAAATGCGTACATGAAGCGCTACGTCATGAACGCAAGAAATCTACCCTCGTGGGGCCGCGCTCATGTGATTGGCTTAGAATTGAGGAGACATCTGATTGGCTATAGATAGAAAAAATTACAAGTACGAATCGGCTGACCGTCAGGGGAGTCTCAAAAAAGTCTTGGATTTTATTTACATGTATATGAAACGGACAAAATTTGTGTGTGCATTGAAAAACATAAGTGTGGATCCGGAAATACAAGTGTGAATCCTTTTGCGGGTCATGAAATACAAGTGTGAATCCTTCTGTGTGCATGTGTGTATTATGAGACTGTTCTGAGCCCATAATAAACAGCTCCTGGTCTTGTCTTTCCATTGTTTGGAGTAGTTCTGGCCCAGAAAGGGAAGGGGGAATTTACTGTGCTTGGAGAAGCAGGCTGCTTTATAGCTTATTCTAGCAGGACCCCGTATGGTGGGGGTGACAAAGCCCCAAAGTTATTCGCAGCAGTCTCAGCATTGTATAAATTATATCTCCCTCCAGCTCCCGCTCCGTATCCCATGTCCATCAGCGGATGTGGTTGCTGTGCAGCAGGCAGAGCTCTGTTAATTGGTTGTGGAGGCTGTATTGGACAGTCCAGATCAAAGTCAACTTTGTGAACACTGACCATTGTTGTTTTTATATGTCTTCATATTTACAGCGATGATGTACCATAAAATAGTGCTATAAATGCCAAAAAGAAAGATTTTAATTGTACATTTATAGCACTCTGTATCTCCACCTTTGTTCAAATAACCTGCAGTCTGGGAGTGTATTCAACAAGCTGGCAAGGTGTTGTATGCAAATGGTGAACTTACTTTGAATAATTGTGGTTTATAGATAGTCAGGTTATGAAGTGATTTGGACCTTTTCCATGTGGACAAAATGAAAAACTAAACAGATAGAACACATCTTTGATGAGCATTGTTGTATGTGTTGTTGTTAAGTATATCGTCTCAAGAAATTGCACAAACTGTTGAGGATTCATTGTTCAGTGTCTATGATCAAATGTTAAATAATTGCATGTTAATCTTTGAATTACACATTGTGCTTTTTTTGTATGTAATTTCAGTTGGATGAATTATATATTTGTTTTCTTTTTATTTGAAATGTACTTTTTGCCCAGTATTGTTTGATTAGTGAAGTGTCTTTAAAAGAGGAGGGACTGTGAACGCTGAGGACAGCACTCTTTTTGCTAATACTAAATCATCAATATATTTGTGCCTCCATGAGGTTGTTGCACCGATGATGTATAATGTAATAACGGTTACATGGAAAGTTGTTTTTTAAGTGAACAATGGAAGTACTTTGTATTCACTTCATGTCACTGTTGCCGTTTTTAGTCCTCATCCCTCACCAATGACATTTGGGCAGTGTGCCCCGATAAGTTAAAAAAACGCCCAAGTAATTTTCTCTTTTAGATATATCTCAGCTGCCGTGAAGCACTAAGCTGGCACTTTAAACCTCATATCACCTGTCAGCTCAAAATATATCCGGCATGCAAACAAATCTTCAGAAATAAACATCTAAGTCAACAAACTATTTGAATAAAATGTGGAGAGTCGTGCCGTTGCACTTGTGGCATGAAGTCACCTTGAACAATGCAAATATTATTTACAAAAACACAGTACAAAGACGCAGTAAACATCTCTATACTTCTCAGCTTTTTTGCTTAAACTTAACCGTACACTATAAACAGCAACATACAGTTTATGACAGATACCTCGGGCCCAGCAGTGCTTCTCTTCCCTCCACACTTTTAAATATAAAGTTTCAGCAAACATCAGTACTGTTGGTTATTTTATTTAAAATTTGTAATAAAAATTAAATGTCCTTGATTGCTTTAAGGTGCGCCTCAAATTACCTTGGTGGTCACTGGCAATTAATCCAATTCACTTAACCCCACTATGGCTCAACTGCAAGTAGACAGTAAACAATATTAGGCAGTAGGACAATCCAGGGCTAGCCAGTTAGCATCAGTAGATATCTCTGCAACACAATATAGAGATGTCTTTGACATAATGTCAACACTGTAACCTTTACGCATTTATAACAAGCGTTAATAACGTTTGATTTGAAGTGTTCCAATATAATTTTGGACATACCTTAGTCATTCCACACAGACTTACTGTATAAAGTGGCTTCCATATAATTATTGGGGTGTGACGGAATTTATTTCTGTTTTTCGAGGAATAATCTTTAACATTTTATAAAACGTAATTGTTATTATTAGAACAGTATTGATAGCTATTCATGTTTATTCATAACAAAACTAAACAGGTGTTCTTGCCTAAATGCGCGTCAGAATAATGATCAGGATGAAAATGATCAAATGTTTTATGATGTGCTACAATAGTTTCTAAGACACAAAATGAAATGTTGTATGCAATCCAGCATAGACAAACCTGAAATAAGAAAGTAAAACACGGGTGACTCATATAAAGTAATTATTTTGTCTTGATTAAAACTACAGGTATAAGGAGTTCTACCACGTATGTCACACACTGCCGTGCTGCACTACTTTACTCTGATGATGAACAAAATGGGAGTCTGAAAAAGCAATATTGGTTTCAAAATCTAATTTTCTTTAACTGCCAGACTCTTAAAATGCCTGACAAATATCACTGAACCAATTAAAGTGCACATCTGTTTCATTAGGGGGGCCCATATCCATCCATCTTATCTGTCATCTCTCAGTACCTTTGTGGAACTCATCTGATGTCATCATGCGTTCGCGCCTGTGGAGATTAATTGAGCCAATTTAACATCATTTCAGGGGAAGAGAAAAACTTCATGCTCTGGATTTTTAACTTGATACTCAGTTTTATTACATCTTAAAGCAGTAGCGTAGGCAGACATTTACTTTAGGGCGGGCCTGTATAAATAGTCCACAAGTCCCCCCCACCTTTAAAAATGATTAGTTTAGACCCCCCCACTTTTACTATGCGGAAAGTCCGTGCATCGGTCTATCCACACGTCGCTCTTTGTAGAGCGCTGTTTCAGTGCTTCATTATCAAATCCATTCCACTTGCTTATTGTGAGAATGACCAAATCAATGAAACTCCGTACCATGTTTTCACTGCTACTTTGTACCAAGGCAGATTCTCAGAGCCGTACACATGAGCCGTACACATGCTGCGTGTTTTGCGTAGCTGTGTCTTTAGTTGTAAAATTATGCATGCCACAGTTTACCCGCTGCGGGGCTCCGGTGCTAACAGTTCACGAGCATGCTCCACTAGCACCCGGATATAAGGCGCTGTTATTAAAGAGGTGGAGGGAGAGTCCTCTCCTGTCAGACTGAGAGGCTGATAACTACAGCTCAGTGAGGTAAAGGACTCTTGAGTGTTTGGATAGTTCACTTTAGTCTAAGTAGTGGGTCTCAAACGGTTTGGTAATCATTTATGTAAACAAGTATTTCCAAGGCACACTTTCATATGATCATTATAGTTATAAAAAACAAGAGAATAACAGGTATGAAATAATCTGTACATTGCCGTTTTAGTCTGTGTTCTTCTAATTAGTGTTTACAGTCTGTGCCTATTGAGCTGTTTAGAGCCATGTGGGACAAAACCCGATCATGCCCCTCCCTCTCA
>NW_011349978.1:0-2397 GCF_000735185.1 Notothenia coriiceps
GTGTGTGTGTGTGTGTGTGTGTGCGTGTGTGTGTGTGTGTGTGTGTGTGTGTGTGTGTGTGTGTGTGTGTGTGTGTGTGTGTGTGTGTGTGTGTGTGTGTGAGCCAGATTGATTGTTGTGTTTGTCTGCGGTTCAGTTTCTGCCACGATAACATATCTCAAAACAGACGGCTAATGTTTTCACTTTCAGAAAACAGAAACAAACGATGATGTGCAAAAAAATAGTGAGATTTTTCTGTATCTTCCTGTGAGGAGGAAAATGCTAATTGTAATAAAGAACATGTGTTTTGATCTGTGACAGCTACACCTCGGTTTGACTCCTCGCTGTGTTTCCTGTTTCTCTCTCGCTCACTGATTTCCATTTCAAGTCGCCGGTGATATTCCCTCGTCCCCCGCAGGATTGTCATCAACTGTCATCAACGGCAGCGGACCTTGAACCAGATACAAGATGAGGGACTTATCTGCCTTGCTAAAGCGTGTGTGTGTGGCACCTGACTGAGAGAGTGTGTGTGTGTGTGTGTGTGTGTGTGTGTGTGTGTGTGTGTGTGTGTGTGTGTGTGTGTGTGTGTGTGTCTGTTTATGAGCATACTGTATGTGAACACTTTATCTATGTATGCTGGCGTGTGTTTCATGGTGTGTTAGGATAAGCCTGAAGGAGAGCGGTATGGAAAGTGTGTGTGCTCGTCACGGCAAACCAAAGTGTGGTGTCTGTGTGTGTGTGTGTGTGTGTGTGTGTGTGTGTGTGTGTGTGTGTGTGTGTGTGTGTGTGTGTGTGTGTGTGTGTGTGTGTGTGTGGCCTACATTTGGAGGATGAGAGACTGTTTATTTATTCAGAGGGACTCGGCTTCTGTCACGACTGTAGAATTCAGTTTTAAAGAAGACGTCATCCTTCCTCTTTAACACAAAACACACATTTAGTTTTGACTTGTTTTAAACATTATTATTCCCTCTTGATTGGTGTTTGTTAACGGCATGTTGTTTTTATTGTGGATTTGATGGTGTTTTTCTGTTGATCTATGAGGCTTTCTTGCTATATTTTTGCTGCGTGAGTGTGCGTCCGCTGAGAGGAGATGAAGTGTGATTCAGTAAACCCACTACAAACACAAATCAAAAGGGATTATGGGTAGAGGAGGAAGAGGAACATCCTTTTGCATAGAAGAAAGTAGAGGGCAGTACTGATGCTCATATGTCATACAAAGCCTCCATAGGAAAACTAAAGACTATATACAATAAATACATCTTTTGTAATACTTAATTTATGCTTTTTAAATACATATGTTATACTCAAACATGTACAGGAGTGTTTTTCCTGCAAACAATGATGTTCTTCCACCTCTAAAATATGGACATTTCTATGTTAAATATGACATTAAAGTGATTATGTTTGGGTTGTTCACTGACACAACATTTAAAGACAATGCTAATCTCATGCTAACATGCTCATTATGTTAACATGCTGAAGGTAAACATTAGTGCTAACCATGTTCACATCTTAGCTTGGACTATAATATCCTGCTTTATATTTTGTTGACAGTAAATTGGAATCTGAACTTCTATATATTCTACTTGTTTTATTTCTATTTTGAGATGTTTATATTTTAGAATTGTTTATTTCTACTCTTTTAATTTCTCTTCGGTGCAATGCCTTGTCTTTTAAACTGCTGCAATGCAAACATTTCCTAAATTGGGATCAATAAAGTAAATGTTATCTTATCTCAAAGAATGCTAATATTTGTTTATGAGCACTTAAAATAGCAGGTAACACATCTGATGACTAATGTAATAAACTACTTTCTGCTGTGTTTTGATATTGATACAGTGGAGGCGTGTGGCGCAGTGGGCTAGTGCGTTGGTGTTGGGATCAGAGGGGCACAGGTTCAAACCCCACTGCAGTCAGCATGTCGTTGTGTCCCTGAGACACTTCACCCCAAATTGCTCCTGTGGGGATTGTCCACAGTATTGAGTATGGAAGTCGCTTTTGATAAAAGTGTCTAACAAGTGACATGTAATGTAATGTAATATTGAAGAGGCCATGTTGCTCATTTTTTGTAATTATTGGCTCTACTACTGTGACATGCTTAAAAGCTATGTATTGTTGTGATTTGAGCCTTTGCAGACCCTTTACATGCACACAAACCTAAACAACACACTACAGGAAAGGGAGAAAACAGGGCTGCTTTTATGAAAGAATTACTGAAATTAATATTCAGATTTTTGTGCAAAAACGTGAATATTTGTGATGCATTTCATGTGTGTGTGTGTGTGTATGTGTGTGTGTGTGTGTGTGTGTGTGTGTGTGTGTGTGTGTGTGTGTGTGTGTGTGTGTGTGTGTGTGTGTGTGTGTGTGTGTGTGTGTGTGTGTGTGTGTGTGTGTGTGTGTGTGTGTATGTGTAGTATA
>NW_011349979.1:0-4416 GCF_000735185.1 Notothenia coriiceps
TACTCCTGCATTACTTTCACAGTACACATTGTAAATTCACAGTAAATTACTGGCTAATCCTGCATTACTTTCACAATAGAAATGTAAAAGTACAGGCCCTTGTTGTAATGCGTGTACAACAAAATGATGTAATTCCCCAGTAACATACTGTAATATCACAGTAATTGAAGCTGTGAAGTTACAGTATACAGTTGTACCTTTACAACAATGCATTGTAATATCATGGATGTGAAATTACAATGCATTGCTGTGAAGACATTCACAGTAAATTGCTGTGAACCATACTGTGAAAGTCATGCAAAAAGTTGCCAGGTATTTCTTGTGAATTCACAGTGAATATTTTTACATTGTACTTTTACTTTTGATACTTTAACTATATGGTGTTAATACTTTTATACTTTTAATTAAAGGTGGGGTAGGTAATTTTGAAGAAACCAGCTCGAGTGCGCTAGAATTTGAAAATACACAGCCGGAAACAAATCTGCCACTTCCTTACAGAGCCCCTCCTCCAACACACACAAACGTGCACATGACCAATGAGGGCAAGAGATAAGTTTGTGCACAGATGGAAGGCTGACAGGCAGGTAGGCCATCCAGTTACTTTAGCCGGGCCGGCTCAGATGATTGTTCGTGCTTTTTACAGCACTACGGCTTCCACAGATGACATTTTTTTATGGATTTTTTGTCAAAGCACTTAAGATATTCATTGCTATCGGGATGTTAAGAGCATTCCATGGAATGTAACTAAAAGTGTATCTCGAGCCGGTTTCTCAAACGTACCTACCCCACCTTTAAAGGTGTCCCATAATGAAAAGTGCACTTTTTTATGTCTTTTATACATAAATGTGTCCCCGGTGTGTCAGGAGACTCACAAAGTGTCAGAAAATAAAACCTTCTCTCTTTTACTCTGTACCCAAATCTCTAAAAACAGAGGTACAACGGAGCTGAGCAAGATTTGCGTCCGATATGACGCAATATCTGAAATGTGGGCTGGCTTTACGCCCACTGTCCTATCAGAAACGTTGCTGTCAGAAACAATGCACAACGTGTTTTGGACCGTAGCATCCCTAACACTCAGAGCTAACCTGTACTGGAGAGTATGTAAAGAAGCAGGAAATATAAAAAAGAACTCACCTTGTGGTAAACCGGAGAGAGAGAAAAAGCATTTGAGCTCCATACTGTTTCAGACATAATCCTTGATGTGGTTTTGAACATGATATGGCATTTCTTCCCAGCATCATTTAGCTGAGAATCTCTCGGTAGAATTCTGAGCAGGTATTAGGGTTAGGGTTCTCCCAAAATCAGCACTTGTCTCACCGGGCTGAAATAGAGGGGTATGAGGGATGTCTAAAATGCATTATCTGTTTGGTATTTTTGAGCTAAACACATCATAAACATGTTATGATATTTTTGTTATATATCTGAGACCCATAATATATGCCTAAAAATAGTATTATAGGAAACCTTTAAGTAACATTTTGAATGCAGGACTTTTACTTGTAACAGAGTATCCTACACTCTAGTACTTAATTGGAAACTGAGCATTTTGGTTCCCCTGCATAATTTTAAAGTTCGGCTGGATGAAATTATATTTGATACTATTGGTACCTGTTATTGTGAATAGGTTTGTAAATTGTACCCCTGTAAATTATGTTGCATGACGTCCTATTTTGTTTTCTGTTGTATTTATGTTTACATGTGTAACCAATGTGCTGCAGGTCTCACTTGAAAAAGAGATTGTTGATCTCAATGGGATTTCACCTGGATAAATAAAGGCTACAAATAAACAAACAAACTTCTATAAATAAGATACAAGTACTTCTTCCACATCTGCCTATATGCGATCCATTATTAATAAATGGCTTGATTCTATAAATCCTATTTAAAATACTGATTCAAGTTGCGTCAATATTATGAGTACATCAGTGTTTTTCTTACTATGACTTTACTGGACTTTTCCCTTAGTAAAGGATATAGAAATGTTTCATTCAGTATCAATCATCAAAATACCTCATGAAATCCTTCCAAAACTCAGTCTGTAAATAAGTGTACGCCATTGGCCCCTTGCACCTAAAGTGCCCCCTGCCCCAACAACATGTTCAGGATGGGTATGGCTACTTAGTGAGCCAAAACATGTTATGATTTCCTGTGTTGTGGTCTGCCAGATGTGACCCTGCAGACTGTCTGGCACGTTGTGTTAATCAATGTGTCACACTGACAGACACTAGTTTGCCCAAAACACACCGATAGTGTCATACTGCATCTTTCAACGTTTAGGGGATTAAATGAACATACTGTTTGCAGAGAGTACAGCGAGCATTTAAATAACATCGATGGAATACGACTTCTTACATAACAGCCTGCCAGTCACGCTACTGCTCTTTTGATTTTTGACTGTTCATTTTCCTCTCCCTGTGAGGGAAATAGTGCCACAACAGCATAAAAGGTCCTCTGGGAATAATAACAGAGAGAGAAGTGTTTCAAAATGGTAAAATAAATATGAAAAGGTGTGTTTGTTTGTTTAATCTTTTTCTATTAACTGAGCTAAACCAAAAAATATTGTATTACACAAAACCATACCAAGAGATAATACATACAAGAGAATAACAAAACACGCTTATGCTCCATAATAATTTTAAAAAAAACAATAATAATTGCTGATTTTATTCTTAATAGGAATATATAACAAGCTAAAAGATAAAATACTACTAACCCTATCCTTTATTTTAAATCTTATAACCTTTTTGATGACCATTTGAATGCCCTTCATAACTCATACAAACATTTAACATGTGTGAGAACACCCGAGCTAACCGGTATTTGTTATTTTTTATCACACATTAGCAAACAACTGCTTTGAATTGTTCTGATGATTGTTGTGGAGGCTTGTGTGGCTCTTAAGTCTGACATATAGCTTTCCTTAAAAGTGCACTTAACCAGTGGAGAATGCAGACCTCTTTACTGAATAGGAATTTGTTAAGTATATTTCCTTTGAAAATGTCTCTGTTGTCGACTGTACTAGGGGTAAATTCATTTTAAACTTCCTGACTTTTCATTAGCTAGGTTATGTTGTTGTGTAAGAGTTAGCTGAAACGTGGGGTCTTGCGTTAGCCATTGAGCTTAACCACCCTCTCAGCTGCCAATAGGCCATGATTAGCAGCTGAGGCTTATGGGAATATCCTTAATTGTTCAGGTATTTGATCAATTAAAGTAGCTAATGGAGAAAGTGACATTTTGACTTACTTGTCCGGGAGCTAAAGCCTGATTTTTGGATGGACCTTGTTTCGTCTGTTAACGTTTTTTTCCTGCTGTTTCTTGTAGCTTGGAGGTACCTCTTCAAAATACAGGAGGGTGCCCGGTGATATCCCTTGAGCATTTTTGGATAGTAACCCCTTCATGGCCAAAACGCCAAAATCCCAGAAAAATAAGGATTTATGAGATTTCATGCAAAATACTCTAATCAAATGCACCCAATTTACTTTCTCCAATGTTTAATCAAAAGGAGTACAGGAGGGTGCCCATTGATAACCTTTTAACAATTTCAGATATTAACACCTTCATGCCCAAAACGACTAAATCCCAGAAAAATAAGGATTTATGAGATTTCATGCAATACTTTTGAAATACTGTATATTAAAATAGAATGCATCACATTTGCCTTCCCCAATGTTTATATTCATACAGTGCATTGTATTCTAAATTAATTAATATTAACCCTTTCAAGCTGACCCAGCAAAACACACTTTTGCAGTTATATTATCATCTAGTGTTAGGATCTTGAGCATCCCACCCTGAAACATGCACAGAACATGGTGCATGGCAAACCATGCACTTTACAACTGTACTTCTTGGAGTCGAAAGGGGTCTCACTCTTGCAGCCACACCTGATCATCTCGATAAAATGGAATCTGGGACAAGTTTGGCATCTTCTGGTAGATGGGTTGGGATCAGTGACCTGTTACACGTATCTTTTTTCCATCCAAATGGGTTCAGTGCTGGCAGCAGGTTTAAATTGAGATTTCCCCACAACGTTGCCTGAAAGTGGGCCCTCTTAACATTCTCAATGAAGGCTTCATTTGTTGGTGGTAGAGCAGCAAGGTTTGGAGCAGACATATATCCTTTTCCATTCTTTTCCCCCCAGACAAGTAGCCTTGTGTGTGACATGTCTGTTCTCTCCTTTATGCCATAACAGGCTGAGGTGAAGGAAGTGGCTTGGTGGAGGACTTGCTGGAAAGGTGCATCCATGTTGCCAATGGCTGACAGTTTGACCCAGCTTTAAGGACATTAGCCGCTTTCACACCAAATACTTTGCCGTACTTAGTTCCCAGTACTTAGTCCCGCTGAACTCTTTAGTCCCGGAACTGTCCTAGTAGATCGCGTTTACACCGGAATAAGTCCCTGAGGGAGGATTAGGCA
>NW_011349980.1:0-3940 GCF_000735185.1 Notothenia coriiceps
ACTAGTAAAGATAATGAATACATCCTATTAAAACCTATGTGGCTTATATGATAAGTCTAATTAGTACAAGCAGCATAACGTTTCACCATGTAACTAAAGATTGTAGTCAGGGAAATCAGTTTGATATATTGAACTAATAACAAATCACCTCTGGCTGGCAGAGAACTCTCTGCTCCATAGCTTCTCTTGGACGTAAAATCACATGTACATTTTACATTTATATTCAATTTAATATTCCATCCCTCACATACTTTTGTATATATAATAACTTATATTTTGTTTTTCTTGTTATGCTGCTGCAACACAAACATTTCCCAAATTGGGATCAATACAGTAATATCTTATCTTAATTAATTAAGAAATATAACTATTATAATTAGTGTAGCAGCTGACACCTATTTTCAATATGGATTAATCTACCATTTATTTCTTTAGTTAATTTTCATCTATAAAAATGTCAAAATAGTGAAAATGTTCACGAGACTTATCAAAGTGCAAGGTTATATCTTTAGATGTTTTGTTTTAGCCTATGTACTGTATGTCTTAATGCTCTTACAGTATATGTGACGGTGTGACTTCCATGAAACTAATATTTTATATCTTCCCAACAGATGAGCTGACAGGAAACCTAACACTCTAGCAACCACAACATTGCAAAGGCGAGTAAATGTAAATTAAAAACAATTCACAATTTTTTGTATTTCTTCTTCCTTGCAGTGAGGTGAAGCTGACCTTGCACTTGGTGCCAGTAAGGATGTTCCTCACGCAGGCTGAATGTTTCTCCTTCCTTACTGACACAGAAGCCCTTGATTTGCAATGCTTCACTAATTGTTATTTCCCTGGCTCTGTAGGGACACTTTAACTCCAGCACAGCGGAAGACCCTACCAGACCATCTGGAGATGCCCCCAACAATCCTGATAGGGAGAGCCACAAATCTGACTCGTGGACCTGCATCTGGGTTGCAGTGGTGAATGCCCTGACGCCCTCACATTCATTCATAGTTGGAAAAACGTGTCCATGCTTTTATCTTCAGTAGACTGGACTACTGCAATGGTGTCTTCACAGGTCTCACTAAAAAATCTATTAGAAAGCTGCAACTGATTCAGAACGCCGCTGCTGGTTCCTCACTAACACTAAGAAAGTGGATCACATCACTCCTGTTCTGAAGTCTTTACACTGGCTTCCTGTGTGTCAAAGAATAGATTTCAAAATACTGCTGCTGTTTATAAAGCACTGAATGGTTTAGGCCCAAAATACATTTCTGACCTCCTGCTAAATTATGAAACATCCAAGTCTCTCAGGTCTTCAGGGACGGGTCAGCTTTCTGTCCCCAGAGTCAGAACTAAACATGGAGAAGCAGCGCTCAGTTATTATGCTCCAAATATCTGGAACAAATTCCCAGAAACTTGCAGGTCCGCTGCAACTCTTACTCTAAATCCAGGCTGAGGACTTTTCTTTTTGTCGCTGCTTTTAATTGAACTATTCATATCTTAGACTGCACTGTAACTTTTATCCATGTATTTTTTCTTTGAATGTTTATTTTATGAGCTTTTCTTTTTAATGACTGATTTTAAATGCCATTTTCTTAATGTCTTTCATTTTTTGTAAAGCACTTTGAATTGCCTTGTGTTGAAAAGTGCTATATAAATAAACTTGCCTTGCCTAATAAAGATTTCATGTGACACATACAATTGATTTGTTGATGGGAATTAATGTGAATAAATTAACTCTAGGTTAACGGTACTCTTGCTATCACTACTCACCGACACTATAAACCTTGTCCCTCATGCTAGCCCTGACAACACCGGTAAGCACACCTTCATCTAGGCTGCACTGTTACGTGTCCTGACTTGTAGTGGTTCTCTCCTCTATCTACACTCTTCTTGTCATCTTTGTAAAACGATATCAGACTGGTAATTGACACAGCCATGACTTCTAGTTAAATTCAGTGTGGCTAAAATGAAAAGCTTTGTTAAAATATGCAAGCACGCGAAAGTCAAATTCAGCTTTATTGTCAAAAATTCTACATGTGTTATACATCCAGAAATATCGAAATATCGTTTCCCACAGTGTGACATGTATACATAAAACAAAACAAAAAGGGCCTAGATAACCGGGGTATACAGTTTAAAATGTTAATATATTTAAAGTGTTCAAAGTGCAGTTTCAGTGCAAGTCAGTTGAAACGATCTTAAGTTGGCGTGACGTTGAAGTCGTGCGACCCTGCTGCTGTACTGGCTTGTAGTTCGTCTATAGCATAACGTTAGCATTTCGCTTTTGGCGACTAGATTTATGATTCAAAAATTATAAAAGTAGGCTTGACATGTGGAGATTATCCGGCTGAACAAAACGTGATCCCTCTCTTAAATGTGTGTCAACCACAGACCTTATTTCGAGCTATTTTCCAAAATCCTATGGAGAATTTGCATTGGTTTTTCAAGAAGGAACCGGAAGAAGTTTACTTTCAGGTTTTACGACGCGTCACTGCGGTTCTCTATGGAGGCATTTCAGGAGAACTCCCTCTTTAGGACTTGAGCCTGTGCAGATCATTTACATGCACAAAAATATAACACTACCACAAAGAGAAAATCAAACTAAGGCATCATTTGGCCTTTTTTAAATGGTATGTAGCCCCCACCTCAGTGCCAAACACATTGCAATAATACATGTGTATATTCTAATTATTTATAATGACAAAATAACCTGATTGTACAGCCACCCTCCATTAATAACACACTGAGGCCTCCAGATATCGAGATGCTCAAAGGAGTTGAGATTCAAACTTAAAATGACTTTAATTCATTGCCGGCAATCACGTTCCCATTTTTCAATACCACGCTGTTTGCGATCACAATTAATTAGCTGAGTGATTGTGACTATTAATCTCTAATGGGGAAATGATGGGCCCCACAAGCACTGCATCCTCTGTCTGACACAGAGCACAAACATTCAATGTAAAACTACAATGATGCATTTCACAGTGCACACCCCTCAACAATGTGAAGACTCTGGGCTGGGACCCCAGTCTTTGTGTGGAGATTGTGTTTTTTTATTTAAATTAAATAATCATTTAGACCCCTTTTACTAATTAACCACATCATTAACATTAAGTTTATATAATCGATTCCTAGGCAAACATTAAATAATGTACACATCCAGCAGGCACACATTACATCAGTAATAATCTGGAGTCATGTTTGTATCCACCTGATGAATCCCTAATAGTTTGACTCTTTATCTCTGTTTGGGTCATAACTCCTGAGGGAAGTATCTGTCTCTGTAGCTGCTAAGTACTCCACGTTGTTCAATTAGTTAAGAAGTGTACAGTAGGTTCATCATGTCTGCTGCAACTGCAATCAAGAAACAAAACAGCAAAGTTGTGTGCTGTGAATCCAAAACAATGAGCTGAAAGACACTCAAATCCTCCACAAGCTGTAGACTTAGGAGATCCTTCTCAAGTTGCGGCCGGCCCATAGGGGTGCTAGGGGCGCGGCCCCACCTCTTCCCACATACAAAAATATATATAAAAAAATATATTAAATTAAAAAAAATATATTTAAAAAAATATATATTTCAAAAATATATATATTTTATATTTTTATTTGAATGAACAAGGTAAATATCATACAATTGGTATCAGTAAAATGTATAATCTACTATAAAATCTTGTTTAAAATTGTGTTACGATGTCTAAAGTTACTGATAAGTCACATGTTTCCTGCCTGGCCTTGCCCTTGGCATTAATTTATCATTACGGGGCGCTCGCCCCCGAGCCAAACAGCAGCAACCAGCACGTTGCAAAAGTCTCAATAGTAAACTGTGCCGCCGAAACATAATTTCAGCCAATCAGCGCCGTCAAATATTTTGGTCACGAGAGCGCTCACATTGGCGCCCACGTTGCTTACGTGCGTTGACGTGAGTTGTTTTTTTAGACTCGTG
>NW_011349980.1:4682-5482 GCF_000735185.1 Notothenia coriiceps
ATTTCGCTTAATATTTGGAGTACAAAAACAATCCTGATATCATTAGAAAGCTAGGAATATCCTCTTTCCAGCAGTGTATACAACTCAAAATGTGTCTTCGGGTCAATGCGACTGATTTCGATAGAGCAGGTCACATATATATTTAAAAAATAGGCCTATATTTTTATTTTATTTTTAATTAACAAGGTAAATATCATACAATTGGTATCAGTAAAATGTATAATCTACTATAAAATCTTGTTTAAAATTGTGTTACGATGTCTAAAGTTACTGATAAGTCACATGTTTCCTGCCTGGCCTTGCCCTTGGCATTAGTTTATCATTACGGGGCGCTGCCCCCGGGCCAAACAGCAGCAACCAGCATGTTGCAAAAGTCTCAATAGTAAACTGTGCCGCCGAAACATAATTTCAGCCAATCAGCGCCGTCAAATATTTTGGTCACGACAGCGCTCACGTTGGCGCCCACGTTGCTTACGTGCGTTGACGTGTCAACGCACGTAAGCAACGTGGGCGCCAACGTGAGCGCTGTCGTGACCAAAATATTTGACGGCGCTGATTGGCTGAAATTATGTTTCGGCGGCACANAAGACCTTTGAAGTCTCATATATGAGCTATCATCCCTGTCCCCAAAGGTCTTTTATCTTGAAACTGTACATCAGAATGTCCTGATTTTTTCTGAGTGACTACATGGGGTGTCCTGCTATCACCCTGGAGTGAGATGGATCCATGATACTGGACAGTTTTTGTTTTATTCTCATCTAAAAACAGGGATGATAGCTCATACAATAGAGATTTCAAAG
>NW_011349980.1:5524-9132 GCF_000735185.1 Notothenia coriiceps
AAACTAGACAAAAGTTAAACAAGTACAAACCACATACTGTCTGTGTCATGGCGAATACAGTCGCTGGTTTAAAATAAAAGACCTTTGGGGAAAGGGATGATAGCTCATACAATAGAGATTTCAAAGGTCTTTTATTTTGAAACTCTACATCAGAATGTCCTGATTTTTGTCTGAGTGACTAGATGGGATGTCCTGCTATCACCCTGAAGTCTTTGATACTGGACAGTTTTTGTTTTATTCTCATCTAAACACAGAGGGATGATTTTCTTTTACTCTACCGTAATGCATAGGATATTCGCGCACCGCAATATCACGTGAGGGCTGGCTTGACTAGGTTTTCCCGAGTGGAGGCTGGCTTGACCGCAGTTAGTTTAGCATACTCAGCCCGACTCAGCCTGGTTGTTCCTGGCCCTAGAACCACGATTTTATGGGGCCATTACATCACCAGAAGTCCCAATTTAAGGGGTCATTTCTCCCAAAAAAGATTTTTTTACTCACTATATCAACAGCCCCACTGAAAATATTTTCCACCAGCCGCCACTGTCCTTCTCTGTGGGTTGGACTACTACATACGACACCTTTCACAGGACACATATTTATTGGATTCATTTTCAATTCAAACATTTATTATTGCAGCTTTGATTTTCCTCGTGTTTAAGTAATCTCCATAAACATAATGCCTTAATAAGAATACAAAATATGTATGCAATGAGACAAGATTCTAGCTTTCCGTTAGCCCAAAATGAGCTACTAAACGAGTTAAAGTTGCTAATTAGACTGCAAACAATGACTGCCGCACCAACAAGCAAGTCGTGGTCCAGATATATGTTGGCTACACTGGAACCCTTTTTACGTATTGTGTACTTAATGCAATGCAAGCAGACCTCTGTTATACAGTTTATATTGAAAGCCTGTATTTGCAGAAGAATATGCGGTTTGCTGGATGCTAACAGATCTGTTAGAAAAATGTTTAGCCGTTTATCACTCATCTTTAAACTAGTGAAAAAGCAACAATACAAGTGATTACATATGATATTTTATTTTCTAAATCACTTGAATTGGATACCTACTGTGAACATATCTCCCTGGTTACAGTTCAGCCTGTTTCTCTGACAGCTGCTCACTCTCCTGTCTCCGCGCTCCAGCTTATAGAGCTGAAAAACTGGTGAGTACTTTGAGTGGAAATACCACCTTTTTCTTTGCAATAAAGCCACCCAATGCGCTTTCACATCATACCAGTGTCCTGCCAGGGTTTAATTGTTCAGAATCATAAGCTGGGTACGCTACGGAAAGACTAAAACATTTAGCCGGTAAAGAATTGACTAAACAGATTTGCCACTGCCATTATCAAATATTCTCCAATAGCAGTCAACAAGGCGAGTAACGTCCAACTCTGATGTTGACGGTTAAAGCAATTGTTTAATGATAAACAGATCCAAATGGAATGCCTCCTTCCAATACCAGACAATTGATAATACAAAAACAAAATGTAGGACATCTCTTATGATCTTGATGAAATGCTCTGTATATCTTGAAGGCCAAGCAAGTTCTAATGAAAACCCCCGAGAATAAAGACATAGCAGCCTTTACAGCAGAACTTCTAAATGTAAACATCAAAGACTGTTCCATTGTTTGACTTGGGTAGTTTGTTGCAATAGTAACACTTGCAACTTATGTAATCTTGTATTTCTTCTCTGACTGCCATGAACAGGGATGTTTTTGTAGCAGTTTCTTGCCCAATAGGAAAACTTGTGTGGTAATGATCGTGGTTTTCTTCTTCCCTTGGAGTATGATGCTGCGTAAATGTTGAGACCTACTTTTGGTCTTTATCGGGACATTACCCTGCCATGTCTCATTAACACCTGGCTCCACTGGGCATCAACCATGAACCAAGTTTCCATCATCATCATTACAGATATGGAGGCAAACGCCGTTATGACGTTTGACAGCAGCAGTCATGAATCATTTTAATTGTCTCTGCTGCCTCTCTTCCACTCTGACCCGCTTCTTTCCAGAAGCCGTTGGTAATTGTCAAGACGTCTCATTTCACTAACAAACCTGCATTTCACATATATAGGTGTTTATTTTCCTTCTTGTTTATGACTAAAGGTTGCGCTAAAAATGAATATTTCAAGAGAAGAAAAACTGCTTGAAATCATTATTATGCTTCTGGGAATAAGAAATACTTATCACTTGTCAAAGACAATTTGGCTATCGTTCTACTGCTGTTTCGCTTCAGCATAAAATACCTTTCTGTTACTTTTTTACTTTTTTCCCTCCAGTGCCTAATTAAAGCTTACCTTTATCTTATTTGGCTTGGTTAGCAAGCCCACACACACACAAAAACAAATGTTTTTTATTTATCCCAACTCATATTAAGCGTTGTAAAGTTAAAAAACAAAACCTTTATACAATACATTTTAAAGGGGCCCTTTCATGTGTTTCGAATAGTCCCCTTCCTGTAGTGTGTTATATAGGTTTGTGTGCATGTAAATGGTCTGTAAAGGCTCAAATCAAAACCAATCAGGGCTGACTGGGCTCTGGTTTCAGACAGAGGGTGAAAAGAGAAAGTATGAGAAAAATAAAGAGCTTTTTTAAAGTTATCATGCAAAATGCACTTTTTGTGTCCCCGGTGTGTCAGGAGATTCACAAAGTGTCAGAAAATAAAACCCTCTCTCTTTTCCTCCGTACCCAAATCTTTATAAACGGGGGTGCAACGGAGCTGATCCAGATTTGCGTCCGATATAACGTAATATCTGAAATGTGGACCCACGGCACTATCAGAAACAATGCCCGACGTGTTTTGGAAGTAATATGGTCTTTGTTTACATTAGCATTGCTAACACTCAGAGCTAACCTGTACTGGAGAGAGCATGTGTAAAAAAGCAGGAAATAAAAAAAGGAACTCACCTTGTGGTAAACCCGCAAGAGAAAAATAATTTGAGCTCCAAACTGTTTCAGAAATAATCCTGGATGTGGTTTGGAACATGATGGTGTTTAATCACGGCAGAATTTAACTGTAGCTGCCAGGTAATTCTGAGCAAGTATTAGCTCCCAAAATCAGCGTTTCTCTAACAGGTCTGGAACAGAGGATGAGGGATGTCTAACATGCATGATCTGTGTGGTATTTTAAGCAAAACACATCGTAGACATGTTTTTATATATTTTTATATATCTGAGACCTATAATATAGGCTATGCCTAAAAATAGCACAATAGGAGACCTTTAAAGCATGTCACAGTAGATGCACTAAATACTGAAAATGACCAGAATATGGCCCCTTTAATAACTAATTATAGGTCCTATTGCTTTTATTTTTAAATGGAAGATGAATTCCCATGCATACATAAAAGCTAATAACAATGTGTGTTGTTTTCATTGAGAAATACAAAATTCTACAATAAGCACACGCATGTACAATACACGAAAAAGTACATGCACATTCTGAAGACTTAAAAACACACAAGCATGTACCCACTTAAAGAAGCGCGCGCGCACACACACACACACACACACACACACACACACACACACACACACACACACACACACACACACACACACACACACACACACACACACACACACACACACACACACACACACAC
>NW_011349981.1:0-459 GCF_000735185.1 Notothenia coriiceps
TAACAGTTATTTTTGTTTTTGAGTAATCAAGCACCTCTTCAAAGACACATTTGATTTGATTTGATTTATTTTTAACGTGTAATACAATACCAAAAAAATTATAACAATTCAATGAAACAAGAGAATTATGATAGCTACTGTAAGCAGTATCAAATTGATAAACTAAATATTATTGACTTACAAATTATATATAAACAAATTATCTACCTAATTACACATCCGAAAAGGCGTGGGAAGGAGTTTACACGTATTTAATCCCACCCCTTCTCCCAAAAACAAAATAAAAATGTTCTAAATCTAAATCTAAATGTATGTATACATACAATATACATTTACAATTATAAATAGATTATATCATTCTTACTACAATATATATATATATATATATATATATACGTTATATATAATATACTCAATACTAATATTCCAAGTTCCAGGGGCGTGGGTTTGGATAGAAAA
>NW_011349982.1:0-982 GCF_000735185.1 Notothenia coriiceps
CCTCTGAGAGAGATTTGGTTAAAAAGAACACAATGGTGCTTTGGAGGAGATTCAGGTGATAAGGTGTGGGGGTGGGGAGGGGGGTTACCTTAGTTGGTGATTGGCTAATGGTTACACAACCCAAAAAATCGTTGTGACATCATAAAGTGGCCAAAATTTTATCAGCTCATTTTCAGACAGGTTTTTATATAAATGGTTCAGGACAAAAAGAGAGAGAATCTTTTTTCCTCAAACTTTCAGAGTCTCTTTACACAGAGGGGACACATGTTGATGTAGAAGAGACATGAAGAAGAGGATTTTGCATAATAGGTGACCTTTAACATAATATACATTTCTAATTAAGCAGAAACTGATCTTACCATCCCAGGCATGCCTTGACCCGGCGGTGCCTTCTTGTCCATGTTGAACTGGGCGGCCATATTGTTTGGCATCCCCGCCTTATTCTGGAGCTGAGGGCCCAGCCCTGCTCCAGGAAGCCCCTGGCCAGCCTGGCCGTACGGACCGCCATAGGGGCCCGCGTTGGCCATCATATTCATCTGGAGAAAGAGAGGGGGACAAAGAGAAACGAGAAAGAGGAGAAGAGAATGGATCATTTAGAGATCAAATAAATTACTTTGACGACCTTTAAAGCATTATTTAAGTAGCAAGTCAAGTGATATTTCATTTTCAAAGATGAAATATGCGAAGTTTTACAATGTGTTCTTACATTAGTTAACAACTACAACTATCACTTTAAAACTGTTTTTAAATTGCTGCGGCAGTGCAAAGGATACTTCTTGGAATTACTTTACAGGGACTACAGGTAAATATTCCTTCATAATGAGTGACAGTATTAATTCCCCTTTACCTTGACCTTACTTTAATCTCCACAATGAATTAATAGTAGTACAGTTACAATGTAAATGCCACTCTTTATGGTTCAGAAAAAGGTTACCATCTATGGTGTAAGATCCAGCTTACATTTTTCCAGCTACTTCCGTAT
>NW_011349983.1:0-3278 GCF_000735185.1 Notothenia coriiceps
GGAGGAGGAGGAGGAGGAGGAGGAAGAGGGGAAGAGGAGGAGGAGAGGAGGAGGAGGAGGAGGAGGAGAGGAGGAGGAGGGGAACCTTTAACTCTCAGGACGGAGAGATAGAAAGCCTCAGAGTTTCTTTGTGTCTCTTCGCTGCAGGCGGACGATCCTCAGTTTATTCAAACTGCAGCTCAAGGTCAAACTGGGCTTTTATTTTGAAAATCCGGCAAGATTGAAAACTAGGATGATGGGAAATATTGCTCTCAAGACAAAAAAAATCCTGTTTCCACAATTTAAAAAAGCCAATAAAGGATGAAATGACTCACGAAGACAAAAACTATAACGCAGAATATTTAACGCGTTTATTTCTACGAAGAAAAATCAAGCAAACATTTAGATTCTTAGGGTTTTTTAGGACAAAAACAATAATATTTATATTTTAAAGTTATTTTTAATAAAGCTCTTTTTACCACGATCACAACGATGTCCAAACTGTTGAAGAAAGTAGAGGAAACGAACTAAGCTGCTTCGGCATCTGTTTTTACGCTAAATGGCAGAAAAACTCACTATAATTACAAGAAAACAACAAATAAATAAGAACCCGTCCACGCACTCGTAACACGGTTAATGAACACCATACAGAAAGCGTCTCCACCATCTGAGTATAATTCCTTCCTGAGGGTGTGTCGCGGGGTCAAGAGCAGGAGCCCCATCATAATTAAATTCCCATGATCCTCTGTTGCCGGGCGGAATAGAGGAGGGGGGTTTCTGACAATTACTGAAGCCAACAGTCCAGAAAGGGTCTGCCCCCCGTCGTAAATTACACGCTGCTTATAATGCAATAAAGACGGAGGGGGGGGGGCTTTCCAAATTGGGATCAATAAAGTACTTCCTATCTTATCTTATTTTAAGTAAATGACCAATCAGAGTGTCTTATTTTAAATCCTGTATCTCTTTGTTCACCCTCTGTCTGAAACCAGAGCTCTGTTGTGATTGGTCCACCAGCTTAGAGATGTCCCGCCCCCTTAGCCTTAATCACGTACAATGTGTTGGAGCTAGCCAATAGGAGCACGAGTGTAGGTGTCTACAAGTCATATTTTTATTTATGTGTATTTGATGAACCTGAGTCTTCGGGGTCACAAACATGTCCCATGGTTTCCATTCGAGGTGGTCTTATTGTTTCTTTAAATGCACTAAGAAATGTGAGCGTCCTGAAAACTCCAGAGGGCCTCTTAGCCTATCACGTACAATGTGTTGGAGCTAGCCAATAGGAGCGCGAGTTTTGGCCCCATGTTAAAAGTCATATCTTTTTTTATTTTTAAGAAATGAACCTGATTCTTCGGGGTCACAAACATGTCCCATAGCAGAGAGAGAACCCCCGTTAGTTTCCATTCGAGGAGGTCTTTTTGATTCTTCAGATTAAATAAATAAAAAGCAATGTGAGCGTCCTGCAAAGCGTCTGAGTTACTAAACGTATGCATGAGAGTACAAACACACAGAGCGCTGGTAATTACTGCCACCGCTGCTGGCTACTGAACGCGACATTCACACGGAGGCAATTTGTGAACTCTGACACCACTAACCTTTATACAGGGAGTGTGTGTGTGTGCTTTGCGACACAGGTCATTACTCCAGATATTATTCCTCCACGACTTTAATAAACTGCAAAACAACCAACGCCGCTCTGAGAGTGAGGAGCTGTGATTTGTACGACGTGAGATAAGGGAAGGACACGACAGGTGTAACATCACATGAGATAGTTTGGGGTGAGGAGGGGGGAGGGGAGACAGAGCACTGATTGGCTGGAGGTCTGATTAATGGGTCAATTAGAGATAATATCATGTTTGTAGACGTTTAGGATACATATGAGAGAAGATCCACTACGTGTTGACAGAGAGTCATTTCTTCAGCTTGAGAGTAAATATCTGGTCATCAAGGAGATATCTCAACATATTACAGTTTTATTCAAACTTTATTTAGAAAATTGTATGTTAAGATTATTCTGGAAATCGATCTTCGGAAAATAAAATGTCAAAATCCTGTTTTATTCTGAAAACTGTATTTTACCTTTATTTTGAAAATTAAATAAGATTTTAACTTCATTTTCAACTTCAAATTGGATTTCTGGACATATTCTGACACTGAAAACCACCGATCAGTGCCATCCTGCAGTGAGGGGGGTTTGGTTATTTAGGGGGGGAGGGCCACGGTTCCTCTTGGTTCCACCACAACAGCTGTTATTGTTGTTGTTGTTGTTTGGTTACCTTCGTTGGAGTAAACACTGCGGAGGCTACCAACACGGTTTAGTTTCCACGCTCTACGCTTCGCTGCGGCAGAAGAAGAAAACACAGACGTAAAAAAACCAAAAAGATGTGAAGGGGCGTGGCTTGTGGTGAGAGTGGGCGGGGCCAATGAGCATGATGAAGGGGGGGAGGGGTTTAAGTTTGCAACATAACTTCCCAAACTTTATCGGTGTTTTTCCTCAGAAACACAAAGTTATCGAGCCTCGTTTCACAGGATTTGAGAGAATTAAAGCTCAACACTTCCTGCTGATCTTTCAAAATAAAGGTTGTGGAGAGGACTGAGTTTGTGAAGAGCTTTTATTGTGAAAAATCCAGGTTTAAGGGATCACATTTGGACAATAGAGCGAAGCAAACAAGGCGTTACCCCCCTAAATTCAGACGTGAGGAAAAAGTATTTCTGATTTGTATCTCGCTGCAGCTGTGATTGTTTTCAAGGTATGTGTGTGTGTGTGTGTGTGTGTGTGTGTGTGTGTGTGTGTGTGTGTGTGTGTGGGTGTGTGTGTGTGTGTGGGTGGGTGTGTGTGGGTGTGGGTGTGTGTGTATGTATGTTGTGTGTGTGTGTGTGTGTGTGTGTGTGTGTGTGTGTGTGTGTGTGTGTGTGTGTGTGTGTGTGTGTGTGTGTGTGTGTGTGTGTGTGTGTGTGTGTGTGTGTGTGTGTGTGTGTGTGTGTGTGTGTATGTATGGGTGTGCGTGCGTGTGTGTGTGCGTATGTATGTGTGTGCGTGTGTGTGTGTGTGTGTGTGTGTGTGTGTGTGTGTGTGTGTGTGTGTGTGTGTGTGTATGTATGTGTGTGCGTGCGTGCGTGCGTGCGTGCATGTGTGTGTGTGTGTGTGTGTGTGTGTGTGTGTGTGTGTGTGTGTGTGTGTGTGTGTGTGTGTGTGTGTGTGTGTGTGTGTGTGTGTGTGTGTGTGTGTGTGTGTATGTGTGTGCGTGTGTGTGTGTGTGTGTGTGTGTGTGTGTGTGCGTGTGTGTATGTATGTGTGTGTG
>NW_011349984.1:0-1845 GCF_000735185.1 Notothenia coriiceps
ATATATATATACTATAATATTATATATATATATATATATATATATACGTTGTATGTCAAATTTGATAAGACAAATATAAAAGACTATCTTTTTACATCTGACATACAAAATACATCTGACATTAAAAAACAAAAACAACAACAAATTGTTGTTAATAATAATAATTTAATTTCTGTAAGAAAAACATGTTTTTCATGCATTTTTAGATCGTTAATAACAAGCATTACAATGTCTAAAGAGACTCGCTGTGTACGAGACTCAATACTCGCTGGTTGTACTTTTGCGGGCATCCAATTTGCTAGGTGGCGATGTTGCAAAATAACTAGGGTCCTAGGAGTGCGGTCCCAGGAGTGCGGTCCTGAAACTGCAGTCTCCGACGCTGCAGCTTCTTACTATTGCTCGGAACCGAGAGCAGACCCATCCCAGAAGACCTGAGACACCTTGATGGTTCATAATTATGCAGAAGAGATCGTTAATATACTTTGGTCCTAAACCATTTCGTGATTTAAAAATTACCAATAATACTTTAAAATCAATATTTTGTGAGCCCTGTGAAGACACTAATGCAGTAGTTGAGTCTACTGAAGATAAAAGCATGGACAAGCTTTTCTAAATCCTGCTGTGACATTAGTTTTTTGATCCTAGATATGTTCTTCAGGTGATAGTATGCAGACCTAATAACTGTTGTAGACTGTTAAAATTCAGGTCTGAGTCCATCACTACACCTAGATTTCTAGCTTTATGAGTTACTTTGTAGTCTGCCGACTGAAGCTCTGCGATTACTTTTTATCAGTCCTTCTTTGCTCCAAAAACAATGATCTCAGTTTTTTGTTTGTTCAATTGGTGAAAGTTCTGAGTCATCCAGTCATTGATGTGCTCAATGCACTTGCTCAGTGTTCTAATCGGAGAGTAGTCTCCCGGTGTAATTTAAAAATAAATCTTTGTGTCGTCTGCATAGATGTGATAGCTAAGATCGTTGTTTTTCATAATTTGAGCCAGTGGTAGCATATAGATATTAAAAAGCAAAGGTCCTAATATGAAGCCTTGACATATTTGTCAGGGCTGATGTGTAGTTGCCTATTGAGACAAAGTTTTTTCTGTCCTTTAAGTAGGAACTAAACTAAACCAATTATTACATTTAGATATGTTATTAGCATTCTCTCAAATATTTATCCTTGTTTCTTCTTCTATCTCTACCCCAAGGTCTTGAAACCACGTTTGCAAGATGTCATTATCTACTTCGCAGGGCTTATATATAGAGCTTCATAGTGGGATCTATCTTATTAAAGAAACCTATTGAACCGAAAGTACATTTATTTATGTTTTATAATGTATTTATTTGTGTGTCTTTTCCACATACATTCATTATGGTCCTTGTCTCCATTCTCTTTGTTGTACTTGACATTGCTGCTCTCTTCAGGGTTTCTCCAGCATAGAGTCCAGCTTCCTCATCATCTCTCCCCCCCACTACCTCCCCCAGATCCTCCAGTTGACACCATCTGAAGAGCCAGCCGTCCTCTCGAACCTCTTCTCTCTCAGCACAGCCTGTGATATTAAGATAAGAGGTACCACTTTACAATAAGACTATGAATAGTTTGTAATTCATGTATTAATTAGCTTGTGAACACTTTATAAATCATTAATAAGCTTTTACAAGACATGAGATAAACAGGGCAACTGTGACCGGTTGCTTGCCAAATAGTGAACCCACATTTAACTATACTGCTAAGTCTTATATTGGCTACCTAGCTTCCTTCGTCTCCTTCATCAGCCAGCATCCTTGGTATCTGTTGCTCACTGAGTTGATTCTCGCTAAGTAGCCAATATAAGGCTTAGTCATCTTGC
>NW_011349985.1:0-1235 GCF_000735185.1 Notothenia coriiceps
CTCGCCCGAAACCTGGGCAAGGGAAAGAGAACCAGGAAGCCGGTCAATTACAACGACGGCTCGCAGGAGGAGCGCAGTATACGCCAGGGTACAGAACAACATCTACTGAAACCTCTTTGTGTGTGTGTGTGTGTGTGTGTGTGTGTGTGTGTGTGTGTGTGTGTGTGTGTGTGTGTGTGTGTGTGTGTGTGTGTGTGTGTGTGTGTGTGTGTGTGTGTGTGTGTGTGTGTGTGTGTGTGTGTATGTGTGCGCGCGCGCGTGTGTGTGTGTGTGTGTGTGTGTGTGTGTGTGTGTGTGTGTGTGTGTGTGTGTGTGTGTGAGAGAATGTAAATGGGATGGATCATAGTGGTGTCTGACTTCCTGTGTGTGTATCTGTACACCAAAATAACATTACCATACAACCAGCCTGCGGTTCAGTTACAGTTTGTGATGTAACTGTTGAAGCTGAGTCATCCATGGCTCTCCAGTTGTGCTGAGAAGAACAGAATTTAATATTTCTTCATAGGATCTGGCTTTTAAAACCTTTAAACCTGATTTTGGAAACATTTGAAATGACACGTTGTTTGTCCTGAGAGAAGTCTTGGTCACACATGATGCATTCAAGGACTGTCATACATTTGAAAATCCAACAATAATTTCTATATTATTTTTTTTACAGTTCCTGTGATAAATAGTGACATTTTATCAATAAGAAACCAACAATATGTCTTTCAATGAACCCCTGTTCTGTGGTTCAGGAGTTTTACTCTTCATACGATGTTACAGATGTTCCGTTTAAGACATATGGAGTTGTAATTTGAGTTTACGATTTGTCCCTTTGAGACATTCTCCCACTAACATCCTTCGAACCGCCTCCACAGATGTAGATTCAGACGACAGCTATGATATCCTCATTGACCACCTCTACAGCCGCTCAAATAACAGGGGGGTTTCTGCATCAAGGAAAAGCAAGGAGGAAAAGGGAAGAAAAAAAATCAAGGAAAGCAAGAAAGAAAAGGAGAAGGGAAGACAAAAATCAAGGAAAGGAAGGAAAGAAAAGGAGGAAAAGGGAAGAAAAAAATCAAAGAATTAGGGAAAGTAAAGTAAATTAAAGGATTTTCAAGCAGCTGGACTGTTCTCTTGCTCGTCAAAGATACTGTTATGGTTCATGTTAACTGAGTGTTTGATGCAATCTCTCTCTTATCCAGCTATTATTTATTTGATTAAATGACTTAACTGTGATCCAATATGTACAT
>NW_011349986.1:0-5453 GCF_000735185.1 Notothenia coriiceps
TGTGTAACGTTACGTCCTTGTGGTAAACCCTGCGAGAGAGAAAGGTTTGAGCTCCATACTGTTTCAGAAATAAAGCTTGAAGTGGTTAGGAGCATAACATGGCATTTAATCACCGCAGTGTTTAGCTGAGATCTCCCGGTAGTAGGGGAAAGCTGCGTGAAGCTACAAAGGGGCGTGGCTAGCAGCAGAATCAGCCTGTTTGCAACAGGGCTGCAAAAGAGGGGTATGAGCAGAATGAGGCATGGCTACAATGGGTGATCTGTTTGGTATTTTAATCAAAAACTTCACAGACATGTTTTGTATAGGTATGGCCCTACAATATATTTTTCAAATATAGCATGATAGGTCCACTTTAAAATACATGAATAAAAGTTATAGCGTAGTGTAAAGATATGAATAGTCGATTGACTTGAACCTCTGCTCAGACCTTGTTGCCAAGTTCATCTATTTTCAGATCATGTCTACTCGGGAGCAAACTGTATCAGAAAATAGCCTCACATATTGCACGGTAAAATAATTATGGCCTCATCGCTGCTCTATTTTAGACCACAGAGTCATTTGCATAATGTAACAGCTCCAGCGTGAGAGAAACTGGCAAGAGATGAGAGAGGCTAATGCATCCTGGGGGGGGGAGGCCTGACATCTCTAAGCGGTTGACCAATCATAACAGAGCCGGCCAGCTAACCAATCAGAGCAGACAGGGTGAAAAGAGGTGCTGCAGCACAGGCAGTATGAGAAAAATAAAGAGCTTTTTTAAATATTCAAGCATGGAGACATGTCACAGTGGAGGCACAACATACAAATATGAACCTGGAAATGAGCTTACTAGTTCCCCTTTAAAGGTAGTGAAGATGCTAAAATCTCTCATTCACACCTTCCTTTGTCAGGAGACAGTAATGACCCCCAGTTCCCCAGACCCAGAGACCTGGACCTGATCCAGTCCACCCCACTAGAAAGCCTATCTCTGAAGACCCCACCCAGAGTCCTGACCCTCAGTGATCGGCCTCTTGACTTCCTGGAGGAGGAGGAAGAGGAGCAGCAGCAGCAGCAGCAGCAGCAGCAGCAGCAGCAGCGCAGAGAGCAGCTCCAGACACTGAGGAGCTGGTAAGCGATAAGACAATAACTTGTGTTTAAATGACGCTCCACAAACATCTTTAAAGTTAACCATAACATCCTTATTTCTGTGCAGCTGCGGCCACAAGCACGAGTACGTCGGGAACGATCAGCCAGCGAGAACGCCTCGGCCCGTCACAACACTCAGATGATGCGCAGCGATTCTGCGTGAGTATGGGTCTAAATACGCCGTCGTAAGCTTCTTACCCGCTCCATCTCATCTCATATACATGCATGCACTAGCATCTTTGTTTTGGCCCTTTCTTCCCTTGTCTCTGTCAGGGAGCTGGTTGTCCCTGCCTTTGTACGCTGCTGTCAATGTCGAAGCAGCACGTTTTTATTGTAGTTGCTGAAGCTAATCCATTAATATCTTGATTTCAAACATTTTATGAACTAATCAGTTTTGAAGGGACAACATCCAGATTTTTTAAATGTTAAAATGATTCCAAGAATACTGGAAAGGGATAAAAAGTGTGTATAAACTAGGGATGCCAGAAACTGACCATGATAAAATTCGAAGATCGGACAGCCCTGGCGAATATTAATCGATTATTCGCCGCCGCCCCCATCCCAGAAAAACATAAATAATAATAAAAAGATATATAAATAAAATTGAATTAAAAAAAATAATTTTCGATTATGGAGACTGTAACGAATATTCGAAAAATCGAATAACCGCTGGCATCCCTAGTATAAACCCACTTACAGACTATAACATCACTCAGCACAACAGAGCTTCACAAAGTGCTCTCAAGGTAATTGGAATATATCAACAATTGTATGCTTGTGCAGCAAAATCCACTTCATGTCCCTTCATCTCCTTCCTCATGACATCTGCATGTGACGTCTTTGAATAGCACAAAAAGAGTTGGAATCATTTGCTTGTCAGTGTTTTGAGTTCACGTCTCCATTTTTGTTAATTATATTATTTGATAGTAAAGGACTGTTAGTGGTTGGCAGGTCAAATCTCTTGCTATATTACAACATCACTTTAACTCGTTTTATGGCAAGCCCATTTCACTTTGAATCAGTAGGGCTACCGAATAAAAAGCTGCCTAGTTTTCACTTGTGTCAATTGAATTGAAGACATCTGCTGAACCAATTTGACATGTTAGACTAGTCTAAGGATTTACAGACATCATAAGTCAAATTTCCACATATGCAGATTTTATCGGACCATATTTATTTTGGAATATGTACGTCCGTTGTTGAAGATACCTACAAAGTTCTACAAACTAATTTCCTTCTTCTAAAATTGAACTCTAAAAAGTTATTAACGGCATTTTTGGTACCTCAAATGTATAATGTAACTAGTACGTATAAGGTAGGGTTCAGTAGTTACAATTATATTTGAAATATCTGAATGTAATTTTAGATATCTTGTAATTACATTCTTACAAATATTCTCATCAAATCAAAGCTGTCATTTCAATAGTTTATTCTTGACAATTCACAATTGAATTTAAGATATCTAGAATCTTAACTGTACGGACAATTGTAGATATCTACATTGAGCTTTTCCACAAGTAAGCTATTAAATGTTGATATTAAGAAGTAACAATTTGACTATCTCTTGTTGGAATTCCTTTAAGCCAAAATAACATTATGGATAGTTTGTCTTGTACTTCTAACTAGTCCAAAAGCACTTGTTGATGTGTTACCTCTGCTGATGAAATGTTAAAAGGGCTTGCAGTTTTCACAAAATCAGTGAAGTTGAGGACAGTTTATTTTCCTTATTTCTCTCCTTCCTTCCCTCTCCTTCCTTTCCTTCCTCTGTTGTCTGTCCCTCTCCTCTGATTGGCTGCTCTTAACGGTGGTCACTGAGCAGCGCGAACCCCTCCCCCCCTCCCACCGCCCACCCACCCTTTGCCCCCTCTCACCGCGGCCGAAGAGGAACACAACCTGTACAGCGCTAGCGGTGTTCTCTCTTTCCTCCAGTCCACGACACGCCGGGCCTACCAGCAGGTCCTGGAGGTCCTGGACGAAAACCCCAGCAGGTGACCTCTCCATCATCCGGACATTTTCTGCTTTAAAAAAAAACTCTGCTCAGAGAGGACAACACTGACTGCTTCAGTTGTTCCTCAACTTCCTGTTGAATCTAGATTAGTTTCGCCTGCTTTTAGGACAAGGAAATGTTTTCTCTTAAATTCAGCTTGGCCCCTTTGAAGACTCGAGCATAACATGATCATTTCTAACTGAGACAAATCTGTAACAATATTAAAACAGCATGTATTAATCAAAATATAAAATACATACATTCTGCCTGATGTACCTTCACAATATGAAACTGAATTGGATCTACCTTCAGGTAAAAGTGGTGGTGGGATTAATCAGCTTTGCCGACAAATGTATATTTCATTTTCGAAAAAAAGGCAAATTCAATTGTTTTAACTTTAAACGAGAGGCCTAGAAAGCGTAGTAACTGGAAGGACATGCGAGGTGTGTGCATGGATGCAACACTGACATGTGTGTGTTGCTCTATCTCTCTTATTCTCCTCTCCCCCCCCCCACCCTGTCTTTTCCACCTCTGTAGCAAACCATCACTGCGAGGGGGGGCGGCCTCGAGCTCCATCCCCCTGCAGGACTCCAGGTAACTCCACCTGGCTCTTCACCTTCAACCCTTTCCCACCTTCCTTTTCCTTTCCTCCATCCTCATTTCCTGTCGAGAAATAAGATGATAATAATCACCTAGTGAAGTGAAGTCGCTATTGCTCATTTGCACTGTAGATCTGAAATGTGCTACTCTGCATGCACGCTCTGTTGTGGTCGTTACCACGAATTACATTCTCAAACTGACGTCGTTTTTACAGGCTTGCACTTTCAACACTTGACTCTTCAATGGATGCGGGCCCTGATGACATGACTGTGGTCGATGCGACAACGCTGCGACGTCAGGTAAGTCTTTCTTTTATTTTTTGTCTTGTCAGCATGTAAGACATTTTTGGGAAAGAGTAGGCCATTTCTTCTTAGATACCCGTTTTCCACTGAAATGAGTTCAGTCCTAGTTCCGTGTTTTGGTTTTCAATTTGGTTCACAATGTTGAACAAACTACGAAACAGTTTGTTTTTCCACGACTAGAGCGGTATCGGCACGAATGCTCCACTGGGGTTTAGCCTCCCGTTTCACCCAGTGCCCAACACTGCCTTCAAAATGAAAGCATAAAACAACCACTTAAATTACACAAAATAAAAGGTACATTTACAATAAACAAGTATTAAAGGTCCCCTATTATGCAAAATCCACTTTTTCATGTCTTTTCTGCATCAACATGTGTCCCCTCTTCTTCATGTCTCCTCTACATCAACATGTGTCCCCTCTGCGTAAAGAGACTCTGAAAGTTTCAGGAACAAAGATTCTCTCTCTCTTTTTGTCCTGATCCATTTCCATAAAAAGCTGTCTGAAAATGAGCTGATCAGATTTTGGCCACTTAATGATGTCATAACGATTTTTTGGCTTGTGTAACCATTAGCCAATCACCAACCAAGGTAACCCCCCCACCTTATCAACTGAATCGCCTCCTATACCTCATTCACACCAACGGTGTTTCAGGGCCGGTTCGGAGCTGGAGCTTGAAAAGCACCGGGTTTTCCTGTTCACACCGCAGCGGAGCAGCCTCTTAGCTCCGGAATCCGGTTCGTTTCGAGCACCAAAAAATTGTCCGGCCAGAGCAAAAGCACCACATACGTCACGCTTACGTCGAGGCGGGGGCAGGGGCGGGATCAACTCCTGAACAACAACAAAAAGCCAGCGTTTTATCCACTGGTCTTCCGAAGAGGTACAGAGGAAGCTGGAGCACAATCGGACATTGTTATTGTTGTCGGTGTCAGCTGTGAGGGGTTTCCGCGCGGTTTGGCTTTATGAAGCAGGCACGCAAACGGTTACGTCATGACGCAAACGATGACGCAATGACGCAGCACCAGTCGGACTCTGGGCGGTGTGAAAAGTGCCGGAGCTAAACCGAAGAACCGGTTCTGAACCTGAAAAGCTCTAGCACAGAGCTTGAACCGGAGTTGCGTTGGTGTGAATGAGGTACTAGAGCATTTTTTAAACAGGGCTGAAACAGAGGGGATTATGGGATGCTACAAAGTAGGACCGCACGATATTGGAAAAAACGGACTTTGCGATATATTTTTCCCCCCCTGCGATATATATATTGCGATATGAAAAAATACTTCTTCTTTTTTTCGCAAACCATCCTTTCTTGAAATTTAATGCTATAAAATTGGTATTTTTCTAACTATATTTAACCGGATGAAGGATTGTAGTCACGTACGTCTGGATCTTAAGTTATCAGAGCAACAAGCTGAGCTAGCTCGGTTAGCAGCGCCGAACTGGACCTG
>NW_011349986.1:6454-22570 GCF_000735185.1 Notothenia coriiceps
GTGAGTTCCCCGACACACCGGGGACACATCTTTATGTATAAAAGACATCACAAAGTGACTTTTGCATGATAGGTCCCCTTTAAATGTTTTTCTGTTAATCTCAAGAGAACATGATGTTTTTAAATTAAATGAAAAAGGGCCTATATTATCTAAATGAATAGTAATATAATGTTGTATTAAAGTAGTCTGTAACATGTTGAATCTCCCTTGAAGAGGTCTTTGGTCCAGGTGGAGCGATGAGAGATAGAGAAATATGAACAGTCACAGAAAATGACAATCAAAGCAAAAAAGTAGAAAATATTTTTCGTAAATGCAAAAAAGCGTCAAAGCCACAAGGAAATAAATCAAACAACAATAATCCTGCTGCATGATTTTTCAAAATGATAATCAACAGATTTGCTGGTGTCGGTGTTTCAGCTCACTGACAGAATTCATCTCTGAGTAAAACACAGAAACACCAAAGAGGAGCAGGAGGCACAGAGGAGGAAGAGGAGGAGGAGGAGGAGGGAGGGAGGAAGTGTTTGTTATTTCCTGTTTGAGTTATAATCAGATCCTTTATTCAGATCTGACGGCCCAGTTGAACTGTTGGGAGCATTTGATGATGAGTGTGTGTACGCTTTGGACACAGAGTAAGTCATGGAGACAGAAAAACCCCCAACTAAGAAAACAACGTGCGCGGTTAGCAGCGCCGAACTGCCCTGGAGAAACACATGAAGCAACTTTATTCAGTGTTTTTACCTTTTAATCACCGGGTCTGTTTGCTTTAGAGATTTGATTGTGATTGGTGGTTTGCTGTCACTCACTCAAGTACCCCTGACATGAGAGCCGCAAGTTTTCCTTTTGTAGCAAGCAGCAAAAGAATTGTAACATGACGTGTTTGAGTTCATTTGCCAACTTTATATCGCACGTCCTAAAAAAAATATATATATTTTTGAAAAAACAAAAATATATATATTTTTTTTAATGTAAAGAATTGCACGTCCTGCATGCGCATATCGCGATTATCGTCACAACACGACATATCGTACAGCCTCACTACAAAGCATGATCTGTTTAGTATTTCGAGGCCAAACACTAGAAACATGTTTTGTATATATCTGAGACTTATAATAAAGTAATGAAAAACAGTATAATAGGGGACCTTTACATAAAAAAAAAACAATGTGTTGCTCCAACAAACCAGGTATACGTATTGCATAATAATTATTCACCATCAATTATTTGAATGATTACTTGCTATCATTGCAGTTTTGTAACGGAATATTTTCCACTATGATCTTACTTCTGATAGTCTGATATGACAAAGTGTTGAGCCTATTTATCGAATACAGCTGCTAACCGCTATACAAATAAACAGTATTTCTACGTATGGTGCGAGAGCTAATCCTGAGCCACTGTGACTGAGAATAGTTTTATGTGTAATTTGTCTGCAGCTCATCAAGTTGAACCGGAGACTTCAGCATCTGGAGGAGGAGAACAAGGAGCGTGCGAAGCGAGAGATGATCCTGTACTCCGTCACCGTGGCTTTCTGGCTGGTCAACACCTGGGTGTGGTTGAGACGTTAGAGCTGCGTTCCCTCCGTCACCGAGACAGAAGAACGTACCATCCCTTACTCTATGTGTCAAATATTAGCTATACTCGCTGCACTCAGTCCCTGTGTGAGGACATCCCACATGTACACGGCTTGCTCCACACAGGGCGTACTCTTTTTCTTTGATTTGGTTTATTTAATACATGTACAGTTTTATTTTTTTACGCTTATGTCATCCTGTCCCATGTTGTCCTATGTTTTGTTTTTATTACAAATCTTCTCGCTCAACGCTAAAGCATGACTTGTTGTAAATATTTGTCCGTGTCACCAAGAGAAATAAGTCATTCAGAAAAGCATAGTTTACCAAAATATGTACAATAGCGCTTCAGTGTGGGGGTGCAAACATGTTGGATATTTATTGGAAAGAGAGTAATATGTGACCTGAACTGGGAAATGTAAAACAATTTAGTAAAACCATACGTATCACATGTTGTCCTGTATTATTATTATTGATGCATTAAGTTATACACACACATCTTTCCACACAATTTTGCTGTTACGTAAGTATAGACCATATTGATCTCAAATTTGACTGACATCGTTTTTTTGGTTTTTCTTAACCCTGATAGCTTGAATGCTAATTTCCCTAAGAATAATCCTGTCGTTGAATGCTCTAAAAATGCCTAAAAGTAAGAGTAGCTATCTTACAATTTATTGAAAAAAATATGATTTACTTCAAGGCCACCCTAATATAAAAGTGTAAGAGAAAAAAAATCAAATATTACAAAGAAAACGTTTAATAATGTAAACTTTATTCTGTTTTCATAGCGATACAATCAACAACCATAGGAACAAACTGGCTTTGAAATGTTTAAACAAAAATAAGCTAGTCAACTAATCACATTAAATACAACAACAGCTAAATATGATGATGGGGCTCTTTTTGGTCTCACTCGGCTTATTAGCATACGTAGCATCATCATTAGCATCATTCCACCTCCTCAATCAGGCAGCGAGGTGGAGCGGGGGTTTGCTTTGGTTTGATCCTCAGCACTGGCTCAGAATGGATTGCCCCATCTCCTGGATACACTAAAGCATAGGAGCTGTTGGAGACCTCAGAGGATCCGCTCTTTAAGAACGATGCCATTTCATCCTGACCGAAGCTGGGGCTGTTATCGCTGTCGCTCTCCGTGGATTCTTCCTCCTCTTCCTTTTCTTCTTCTTCCTCCTCCTCCTCCTCCTCCTCCTCCTCCTCACTGCTTCCTGATATGACTTCTATCTTAGGTCTGTAAGCTTGCTGAGATGAGAACATGGCAGTGTAGTCCTCTGTGTCCACGTCCTCCAGGTCAGGCAGGTCTTCGATGCGCAGTGAGCGCTGCAGAGGAAGGTGAATGGTCTCCAGCTGCTCGTCATCCTCCAGCTCTGTAACCAGCGGTCCTGGACCATGTGGTGGTAGAGCATCTTCAACCGGAGACGGCTGCTTCTCTCCAAACTGCTCGATCATGTTTTCCTGCTCTGGATTCTCTTTCTCTTCCGTCACAGATGTCTCCAGGTCATCTTCCTCTAACTTCTCCCTCTGTAGACCTTCAACTTCTTCCAGATGTTCACTGTTTGGCAGATGTTCATCGGACCCCTGTGTGGATTCACTCTGCAAGAACTCTTCGTGAACATCCAGGCAGTCCTGCACGAACGACTCGATCAGCCCTTCTTTTGATGGAGTCACAACCTGGGTTTCATTATCCTCACTAGTCTCTGGAGAGGTGGAACCCTCAGTCAACCCTGAACAAAAATATGACAATGTTAAAAGATGCTGGAGCGACTTCAGGAACAACCAAAGGCGCTGAGAGGCTGAGGTCGGGCCTGGTTGTCTTTGCTATATCAAAAACCTTATTCAATGTACAACAGAAGTCCCCAGTCTCTGATATTCATGGCTTCCAGAGATGGCCGAAGTACACACATCCTTCACTAAAGTACAAGTACAGATACTTGTGTTTAAAAATACTCCCCTATTTGAATAAACTTCTTTACTCAAGTAAAAGTATAGAAGTTTGGGCTTTGAAACGTACTTAAAGGTGGGGTANCTGACATGAGAGCCGCAAGTTTTCCTTTTGTAGCAAGCAGCAAAAGAATTGTAACATGACGTGTTTGAGTTAATTTGCCTACTTAATATCGCACGTCTTAAAAAAATATATATTTAGAAAAATAATAATTAAAAGAATCGCACGTCCTGCGATGTGAATATCGCGCATGTCGCGATTATCGTCATGACACAATATATCGTGCAGACCTACTACAAAGCATGATCTGTTTAGTATTTCGAGGCCAAACACTAGAAACATGTTTTGTATCTGAGACCTATAATAAAGTAATGAAAAACAGTATAATAGGGGACCTTTACATAAAAAAAAAACAATGTGTAGCTCCAACAAACCAGGTATACGTATGGCATAATAATTATTCACTATCAATTATTTGAATGATTACTTGCTATCATCGCAGTTTTGTAACGGAATATTTTCCACTGACATTAGGACGAAACAGGCGCGCAATGACAGTAAATAATAATGATCACGCCACCAAATGCAGATTCAAAGTAACGTGCCTATTTAAAAAATGTAGCCAGTAAAAAGTAGGTATTTGTGTTAGAAATTAAAAAGTTGTCAGAAAAATAAATAGTGGAGTTAAGTGCTGATACCAGAAGGATCTACTTAAGTAGCCTACAAGTACTTCACCACTCCCCCCCCCCCCTTCTCCTACAGATGCATATCCATGTATGTGAGCAACATGTTTGTTTACCTTTCTCCTTCAGCTCTCGCAGGCGTTTTCTCTCCAGGGCTCTGTCTCTGATCTCTGTCATGGCATCGAAGCTGTCCTGCATCTTCCTCCTCTCTCGTGTCTCCCACTGCTCCCTCTCTTTACTCTCCCCCTCCAGCCCCCCCACGGCCCAGGCCTCTGCACAGGCCCTGTCTTTGGGGAACACGGGGCGCTCGTCCAGGAAGGTGAGCTGCTTCAGACGCACGATCATGGTCTTCCTGTAGTTTGGGATTCTTCTCACCACCTCGTTTCCCATCAGATCCAGCACTCTGAGTTCTGGCATGGCCTCGAGCACCAGCAGGATCTCAGGGTCCTGGAGCAGATTGTGGGACAAGTCCAGCACACTGATTGCACAACAGTGTCTCAGATGCTCGATGTCCTCCGCGGTCTTCAGCTTATTATGGGCTATCTGCAGAGTGCTCAGCTCCGGGAGGCAGGAGAGGTTCTCTATGGTGCTTATGAAGTTGTTGGAGACATTCAGGGTGCAGAGCTTCACCAGAGGGTCGAGGTTCTCCAGCTTTTCTAGGATGTTCTGGTGGAGGAACAAGCAGCGCAGGTCTGCCTGGGCGTCCAGGTTCTGGATGCGGTGAAGCCCATTGCTCTCCAGCCAGAGACACTTCAGACCTGTGTACTCCTCCAGGTTCTCGATGGTGGAGAAGCCTTTGAAGTGCAGGTACAGGGTGTCATTCAGGTGAGGTGTGCGGTAGAGTTTGAGCTGCTTACAGTGGTCTCTCAGGAACTTCTTGGTCATGCGTGGCCATTGCTGTTTCTTCATTTCCTCCTGAGGTTCCTGGTTTTCTTTGTTTTCCTTGAGTCCTTCATCTTTTATCTTGTCGTCAAACGTGTCTTTTATAACAGAGGTTATTTTAGCATCCCCCATCTTTTCCTGGACTTCTTCATATTTTATCTTGTCCTCCACTTCATCTCCCATCTTTTCCTGGACTTCTTCATCGTTTATCTTGTCCACCACTTCATCTCCCATCTTTTCCTGGACTTCTTCATCTTTTATCTTGTCCTCCACTTCATCCCCCATCTTTTCCTGGACTTCTTCATCGTTTATCTTGTCCTCCACTTCCTCTTCAATCTTTTCCTGGACTTCTTCATATGTTATCTTGTCCACCACTTCATCTCCCATCTTTTCCTGGACTTCTTCATATTTGATCTTGTCCTCCACTTCATCTCCCATCTTTTCCTGGACTTCTTCATCTTTTATCTTGTCCACCACTTCATCTCCCATTTTTTCCTGCACTTCTTCATCGTTTATCTTGTCCACCACTTCATCTCCCATCTTTTCCTGCACTTCTTCATCGTTTATCTTGTCCACCACTTCATCTCCCATCTTTTCCTTGATTTCTTCATATGTTATCTTGTCATCAAACGTGTCTTTTATAACAGACGTTATTTTGGCATCTTCCATATTTTCCTTGACTTCTTCATCTTTCATCTTGTGATCCACTTCATCTCCCATCTTTTTTCCTGGACTTCAGGAGTGGACTCCTCCAAAAAGTTACATCAAATCAACAAGCAGCATAAATACAAATTATAAATACTTGTTTAGTATTGATAATCTAGCAGTTTACAAGATGTTTTGTCCGGCAAAGTTCACTCGGCACTCTCCGCTCCGTAAGCTAACATTACTTAACGTTTATGTTTGTTGCCATGGTAACGCTCACTCAACCGTCAGGAACGGGCCGTTTCTTGTTCCGAGTCGGACAGTTTAAGCTGTTGCACCCTATCACTATCAGTGCTACAAAAAGAGCACCAAGGAAGATCATTTGTAAACAAGGCTTAGATAGGACAAACTAGACTGAATAAAAACATCGCATTTAGCAGAAGAAACATCCATCAGGACTATGTGAACACTGTCAGGTCAAGGAAACAGTAGAACATGTCATACAGGCAAGAAAGAGAAACGTTAAAGAAATAAATCAGGAAGCTTGAAGTAGAATAACAAAATCCCAAAATATTAGACATCGGGTCAGGGAGACTCATATTATTAAAGACGAACATATTAATAAAGATAATTAATCATTTTATTGTATTTGTTATAATAATTATGGTCCACACTCCAGCACAGTAGGTGGCGGTAATGCGCGTTTAACCCTGGTTGCAACCTTGCAACCCGTGAAAATAATAAGTCGGACAGTTTAAGCTGTTGCACCCAGTTACTATCACTGGTCAACATGGCGTCCGGATTGTTACTAAATCGTGGTGTGCTAACATTAGGGATTCACTGTCAGCGTGTGTGCAGAAACGTGTCGGTTTCACAGGTTAGAGAGAAGAAGCGATGGATGAAATCATACACTCACCTCATGGCGAAGAAGCTGAAGCTGGAAGGACCTCCAGCTCCGAAGCCACGGTGAGGCTAACATTAGCTAACGTTAGCTAACAGGGGTTCACCAGAGAGCATCTCAAGGCCATCATTGCGTCTGACACATTGGTCACTGTGTGCAGAGGTGGAGGAAGTACTACCGTTGTGTACTTAAAAGTATACCAGAGTGTAGGAATACTCTGTTACAAGTAAAAGTCCTGCATTCAAAATGTTATTCAACGAAAATTACAAAAGTATTAGCATCATATCAGAAGTACTCATTATGCATATTAGCCTATTTTCAGAAAAACATTATTATTATAGTCATTAAAGTGTTGTCAAAGATGGTAAAGGTGCAGCTAGTTTGAATTACTTTGTATACGGCAGGGTAGCTTGAGAATTTACTCCAGGTGGAACTAAAGTCTGATTTAAGAGTTGAATATATTTCACATCATTAATCTAAATCTGCAAAGTAACTAAAGGTATTCAATAGTTATAGTTGGGTAAAAGTACAGTATTTACTTCGATACTTTACACCACTGATATTGGTCACTGTGTTTATATAATGTAGCCGATAGAGTTGGCTTGATAAATAAAATAATATAATTATATTTGACACTCTATCAGTACAAATGTGTTGGTACAATTTCTACTGATTTTAATGTGGACCCAGGGGTTACTGTGCACAGTTACATTATGCCATCTCTCCAGCCCCAATTTGTGCTTTTTATTTTATTTTAAGAATTTACCAAAAGGTGCTGTTCACGGTGCTTTACTTAACTTTCCCCCTTACTTTCTACCTCACTTTTAACTTGTGTTTTATTTTCTATTTTTAGGATGTTTGTTTGTTTTATACTCTTGTTCATTTACACATGTGCAATGCCTTGTTTACATGCTGTTGTGATTAAATCTAATCTAAACTCTTCCTGTTAGTGCGAAAAGTATTAACTTTAGTGGACAGTAAGTTAGGGACACAACACAAGTCATAAGTAACAACCCCTTTTTTGTAATTATGTAAGACCTATTCTGGGACATTTTTGTAGAGTAAATCCGGATTTTGATTTAACTCCATGTGTGACTCCCTTTCAGCTCTCTACAGCCTCAATGGGACTTCCATGCTGAGGTCCAGGCGTTCAGCTCCCGGCTCCAGGAGAACTTCTCCCTGGAGGCCCTGAAGAGAGCCTTCATCAATCCCTGTTACCTGCAGGCGGAGCTGGAGAGGAGGCGGGCGTTGGGGTTGGACTCGGAGACCACCGCCCTCGCTCTGAAAGACAACATTCAGCTGAGTGAAAAGGGAGAGGGTTTCACTAAAAGCTTCCTGTCCGACTGGTGCAGGGCCAACTTCCCCAGGCTGCGGAGAGAAGGGGTGGAGAGCGTCGTAGCGCACCTCACCAGCTCACCAGTTGTGACCTATGTAGCAAGAAACCTGGGCATTGAAGACCTGACCATGAGCGCGGAGTGTCCTGTTCCTGACGACGTGCTTCACTCCACATTCATGGCTGTGATCGGAGCTCTGGAGGAGAGCAGTGGAGCCGAGCACGCCGGATTGTTCCTCAGGGTAAGAGGCTTGCTGCAGAATGTTATGGGTAATCAACATTTTGTAAAAGGCAACTCGAGTTGTCTTTCCCGCAATATGATGCTTGTCTTCTCCCCTCTCCGAAGGATTTCCTGTCCACTCAGCTGATAGGGAAGGACCTGTTTGACATGTGGACAGTTGTGGACCCCATGGGACTGCTGGTGGAGGAACTCACTCAGAGGAACCTTCCCCTGCCAGAGCCTCGGCTCGTCAGGGCGGCAGGAGCCAGTACCGTCCTGCCACCGCTGGTACTTTGTTGGGCTTGTACAGGTATGTGTGCTGTTGTGCATGCTGTACTATGCGGACAATAAGATATTGAGATTTTTGTGACGGCCTCTTCCATATAAATATTGTAGGGTGGACCATTGATGCTTTCACACGATCGTTGATAAATAATTACATTTTTTGGCTAAGTGGGTAAAGACAAATAACATAGCAGCTAGAACAGTTCAGTGACAGCACTTCACTGAACTGCAGCCTATACAACCAGGCAAACACAATCTTGGACAAAATCTAAGTGTCATTTCCCAATAAATGGCCCAAGTCCTAGATGTTATCCATGTGACAGTCATTTAAGATTTACTGACATAAAAAAAAATCGAAGCTGACATGAAACCACGTTGCATGTTAAACTTATAAGGGTTTGACTGAGATGCCAATCATTTTTAAAAGACCTGATTGTTCAAATTGTTTTGTGTGTCATCTGACAAGTGTATTTGTTTCAAATTTAGCGACAAGAAGCTCTTGGCTCAGGGTCCGGGGGAGACGCTCGTAGCAGCAGAGGAAGAGGCCGCTCGCGTGGCCCTCCGGAAACTCTACGGCTACACGGAGAACCACAGACCCTTCGACTTCTCTCCTCTACAGCCACATCAGCAGCCATTAATCCAAGCAGTCAGCAGCAATTAATGAATTAAAAACTATTTTGCTGCAGCAGAAAATTGGACATTAAAGTGGCACGAATGAAGACGAAAGATCATTTGGGATATAGTACATCTGGGTGTGGATAATGCTATTATACGGATTGTAGAGAAAAGTTCAAGGAGCATAAGGTCACCATTGACCTTACTTACCAATGTCAATGTCAGTCCCCAAGACAAAAGAGAACCAATTAAACATGTTGTATAAAAAAAGTAAAAAAAGACTGGTGAAGGGGCCAGGTTTCCACTATATCGGACATCATCAATCAAGTGTTTAATGTAATATATTCAAGTGTGTAAAGTCCACAGTTGCCATAAATTACATTGGCTAATAAACTTCAAGCTGTTCAGCAGAACATGCCACAAAACAGCCCTCATGTTTGTTTTTTCTTGTAAATACTCATTACTAATTGCCATTTGGTTTACTCTATGCTGTTATAACATTTTGTTCATCTGTAATAAAAAGTTATAAATATGATTTATTGTGGATTGTGTCTATTTTCTTCCATGTAGAATATTCCTTTAGGTACATTTTTAAATATCTAGTGCGAAGTATTATTCCTGGAAATGGTTCATATTCTCTGCAGTAACCAGACCAGCCCTCGTTTTTTTTATACACAAGAGAAGTATTTACTGTATCATATAACACATTTTATTTATTATGCCATTGATTTGACATGCATGGTTTCATCTAAGTTACTTATATGTTACGTGTTATGTTTAAGGTATTTTTTAACTAACTAACTAAAATGCAGCATAACATACACAAAGACTAAGAATTAGTGTTGCAGTGACTATATGTATTCACAGGGTGGCGCTGATGTGCTAAAGAAAGACTTGTAGCTGTCTATGCACTGTCATGATTGCAACCAAAGAGACATTTAAGAGACAAGACAGTTAACGTCCTTTTCTAACCTTCCGTTTTACATTGGCAAGTCCACGGCCAAGTCACAGCGTGTGCTCTTTAAATAGACTACTTGTTTTACCTCATAACCTTATAATATATACAGAAACGAATATATAAACACAACATCGCAATAGACGCCAGTCAAAAGTGGTTACCACGCATCACATACACGATATTAGAGCAACATTATTAATGTAGACCACTAAGAAGTAATAACGCTCCATTTAAATATATAATAGGCTTAATGAACAGAGACCTAAGGGGAATTTGTGGGAATATTACAACATATTGGAAAGTAACGTCATCAATATCTGGCCCTGCCCAAAAAACCGAAGCGGTGTACTCTGTATAACGGGATCAAACGAACCGGAAGTCGACGGCAGGATTCATCTTGTTCCGTTAGTGTCGTCAATCCAACGCCTCAAACTCTTCTTATTCGAGGAGGAGACGCAAGGCCCCCCAACCCATTCCCTCTCTGTCTTTATCACGGACCGGCGACCGTTTTAAAAGCACCAGCCCTTCCTTTGTTTTAGCTCTAGCTGACCCTCCTTGTCTCCCCTCCCCGGGTTTTATTGAGCCCCTGCTGCTGTAATATCCCCTAACCATGGCGGCGAGTGCGAAGCGAAAACAGGAGGAGAAACACCTGAAGATGCTGAGAGAAATGACGAGTTTGCCTCCCAACAGAAAGTGCTTTGACTGCGATCAGCGCGGCCCAACCTATGCCAACATGACTGTGGGATCCTTCGTGTGCACCTCCTGCTCCGGCATCCTGTAAGTTACAAGTGACCTTAGCTTTAGACATGGCGCAGCACACGATATTGGTAGCTTCAGCTCCATAAGGAAGCCTGTTAGCCGCAAAGCTAACGGTAGAGAGGTGAGAGCAGTGTGAGTTGTTCTGTCTTGACATTGTCTGATGTGTTGGGCGGGGTGCATGGAGGTGTCAGTGTTAGCACGCTAATGTAGCAACCGTGACTAGATGCTAGCATTGGTGGAAAGTAACGAAGTATATTTACTCAAGTACAATTTTGAGGGACCTCTACTTTTCAGTATTTCATTTTTTGGCTACTTTTCTAGTTCTACTCCATTACACTTATTTCATACCTTTTTTAATTATGTATTTGATCTTTCCTTGTCTTATTTATTCCGAATTGTATTTCATGTACCTCTAATTCATCTGCAATGTCTTATCTATGCTGCTGTGACGAAGACATTTCCCAAATTGGGATCAATAAAGTATATCTTATCTTACTTTGCAGATTGGATTAATGATGTGAAATATAATCAACACTTAAATCCGAATTAAGCTACCCTGCAGTATACACAGTCATTAAAACTAGCTGCACCTTTACCAGCTTTGATAACACTTTAATACAAAAATAATTAGGATCAAAACATTTGATAGATATTATTCTGAAATGGACCGATATAAATAATGACTGCTTCTACTTTTGGTACGTTTTTTTTTGATGGCAATAATTTTGTACTTTTACTTGAGTAACATTTTGATTGCATGACTTTGACTTGTAACAGAGTATTCCTACACTCAGGTAATTCTACTTCTACTCAAGTACAAGACCTGAGTGCTTCTTCCACCTCTGGATGCTAGCTAACTTTAGCTTCCAATGTCAGCTAGTGAACTTATCTGACACTTTGCAAAGCTAGGTCTAAAGATAAGCCAGTCACCAGCTGCTGCTAGTGCCAACCAGTTGCTGCCTGGCAACGTTTAAAGGCCCGCCTTGTATCCGAGCTAATTGATTTAGAGAGCCCAAATCCCCAACATACCCACACGCATGCATGACGTCACACGTTTAAATTGTCTGCTGTTAAACTGGGTTTTATTTGTATTTTTAAGATTTTAAAAATGAAGTGTTTCGTTATCATCAGTGCTGGGAGAATTACTGAGATCCTTTACTTAAGTAAAAGTAGAAATACTTCATTACAAAGGAAAGTCCTGCATTCAAAATGTTACTTTAGTAGAAGTATAGAAGTATTGCCGGCTAAATCTACGTAAAGTATCAAAAGTAAAAGTACCCATTATGCACCATGGCTCTTTTTAAAGTATTATAATATTATTGAATATTAAATTATTCCTTCTTTTGATTGCTAACAAATACATGTAAGAACATTTGAATGTTGTAGTTTGTGCATATTAAGACAATTTTAGATCTAAAAATATGTATTCGTACTAAGGTACTGCATTATATCATATAGTGATGTCACATGTTTTTTATGTAGCAGGTCACTTTTAAGTGTTAAATAAATTTAGTGGAGTAAAATGTACAATAGTAGAAGTGTAAAGTAGCATTAAATGGAAATACTCAAGTAAAGTACAAGTATGACAAAATAGTACTTGAGTAAATGTACTTAGTTACTTCCCACCACTGGTCATTATACTCATGAGTAGATAACATCAGTTAGATTTCAATAAAGTGTTAACGTTGCTTAATGTGAAATGATGGCAGAGACTCGGGCGTGGGAAAGCAACGTGACTTGGAGAGGCTGCAGATAATGCAATAACCGGTATCCATTTCATCATCAGTTGCATTTGGTCCTGTAATCTCCTTCTGTACCGCATCTAGATTAAATCTGACCGACACAAACCCAAACAATGCTTTAACTTTTTCTAAAAAAATCTGTCTGACCCCAAAACCTTTTGTGTGCCAATGCACTCGTGTCAGCAGCGATCTAGAGCATTGATAGTGTCTGTGTAGCCTTGCTGCTGGATGTTTTTGACTTTAGATAATGGTTTTTCTGATTTAAAGCGTTGCTGTGCAGTTGTGTAACCGAGCATCTGTAGCTCTGGATTTGGGATTAGTGGAGAATCCCAATCCATCTCTTCTTATTCCTCTAAAGATATCCCACTGTGCTGTCTTCTTTTTGGATTTTGAAAATGTTTTTTGTGTGATTGGGGACACATTTAGAAAGTAATCAAAAAATGGTTAAGACAACTTGCTTGCATTACTTTCTGAAGGATTTAGATGTATTGCACAACAACTGTAACATTGGCATACATTAAGAAGGTAATGTTTCCCTTTATATTATGTTAATTGCACAATATTGTGCTCATCCCAACATGATCAGTCTCCCCCAAAGACTTTTGAGGATTATACAGTTTCTCTTGTAAGTGCATGAACATTTGGTTCTCTTGAAAACAAATGATGCCCTCAGACCCCATTTACACTGGAACGCAAACTAACCGAATTCGATATCAAAAAAGTCTTCTGTTCACACGGATACGTCTCAATAAACGTGTCCGTCCACACGAGACCTCTCGACCCGCTGGAGACGCTGTAGTACTTATGCCGGGCCTGTAAGTGGCGCTGTACTTCCGCAACAAAATACACCAAAAGCAGCGAAGAAGACCCCCGAGCATGGTTGCCATAGTTGCCTGGTTGCCCTTCTGTTTATTCTCCGTGGTAGATTTAGCAACATGTAGTTCATGTAGTTCTCCATGTCCACTTGTTGCTGATGGTTGTGGTAGAGGAGCTGTAGATTTTGCACTAACATCTGTAGCAGCAGAGGCGGGGCTATGGCTTCATCGTTATCAGGAAATGATCGTATAGGGCGTACACACGGAGCCGTTTGCCCCCCAGAGCATTCCGTCCGCAGATCTATCCACCTTGGGACCCGTTATCGTTTGCGGCGTCCGTTTCCGCGGTTCTGTTACGGCCTCGTGTGAACGAACGGGCTATACGCGAGAGAAAAGTAGCAGATACAACCCGTTTCGTTCTCGTGTAAACAGCGCCTCAGACATGAAGTGCTCAAATCCATACAGCTCAGTTTTACACCTGTATACCTATCTTGCAAAAAAAGACATGACCCAGGTCTAGTTTACAAATCATTAATGTATTAAAGTCCTCTCTTTGCCACCAAATCCCCTCTTTTCTCACTGAAATGTTACCTTGGTTTACGTTATAAACTACAAATCCTAAGCCTTCGCAATTAAGTACATTTAATCACAGTAAATTAGCAGTGGACAATTAGCAGCTAACTCATTAATGTGTTCATCCGTCCATCCTGTTCTGCATTTAGATTGCTCTCTCAATGCTTTATGGAAATCATCCTTCCATTTCTGAGTAATGGTTATTCTAATAATGTAGCCGGGGCAAAGGGAAAGTATACGTGGCTCGGTAATTCCCCACTGATGACCTTTGTAGTTTTATTAGTCGGCACAGAACGGATGAATTCATGGACAAAATACTACGCTGTTTGTTTTTGAGACTTTGCATAAGATAAAGCCCCTGTTTGACTTGTGCCGTGACCTTAATCTGTACAAACAGTTTTAGCTGTCTGCACTCCAACATGAAGGTTATTTTCTGTAGCGTGGAAAATAATCAGATTTGCTGTGTGTTTGCTGATACACAGGACTCCACTGTGAATTTCCCCACCCACTCACCCTATGGTATTACAGTCTGTAAAGAGAGGGAATTGACTTCTTTAATAGCTTGAGATCACAATCCCCTGTTGTCTTTCACACCTTTTTATAAAGACAAAACATGTTGTGGTGAAAGGTTCTCAGCAGACGAGTGTTTGCTGTGTGACTGATGTTTGCAGGATGCCTGGTGTGATTGTCGGCTCAGGAAATGGTTTGGCCCCACTGCGCTGCTACATCAGCAGCTTGTGCTGTTTGCATGTGCCGCAGGAAGTGGCAGAGAGTTCACCGCCTTCTGCCTTTCTCTTTACTTTGAACTCTAGAGTTGCAAAGGCAATGTGAGGGAAGTATTCAAGCTCAGACTTGATGTGTTGTTTTGGTTACTGTCTTGAATAGCAGCCCTTTTTTGAATAATAATAGTGTCAAAAGAAACAATCTCAACGACGGATAATCACCTCATGAAGCCTTAACATGTTGTATTTATTGTAAAAATGTTGCTCTTATTTCTTAAACAGGACATTTGACTGGTGAGGGATTTTTTATTTAAGGAAGTGGTTTGCCGCTGCTTAATCTTGTAAACGTCAAGGGGTGATAGCAGGGGCACGACTACTGCTTACCACATAACACCCCTCCCCCCCCCCAATAGTTGTGGTTGTTTAATGGGTGGAGTTGGAATCCGCTATGTAAACACATTCCTCATCAAGGTGGAGGCCTTCCCAGGAGGAACACCGCTCACAATGTGTCTCTTTCTGGAGAGTTGCCCACAGCAGGAAGTCACCCCTCTTGAACTAAGTATTACTAAGTGAGCAGGGCTCCGACGGTGACGTGACAGAAGAAGGGAGACGCCACCGACACTTAACGTCCTGGAATATATTCCTCGACTTGAACATTTGAAACTAAGAGTTTCGTTTTCTTGCTTCTTATTATTTCCCATTTGATTTTTTTATAATATTACATTTCATTTATATAGCACACTTTTAAAAACAACGTCATCTCAAGGTGCTTCACAATGCTATGAGGAGAAAATAATAAAAGAAAAAGTTATCTAAGGAGCATATTGAATAAAATATGTATATGAAAAAGGTTAAGAGCATAAAAGGTTAGAATAACAAATACATATACCAAAGGACAGTCAGTAAAATGTGCAGTGTCTGAAGGACTGTTGGTGGTGGTTTATTTTTGCATTAATGCTGATTTGATAGTGACCCATGTAACCAAAGAATTGGCATACTGTGGTAAAAGTTTCTCTCCCACACCTGAACATGAGCATAATATGTCCTCTTTAAAGGTCCCCTATTATACTGTTTTTCATCAAATCAATAAATGTCTCAGATATGTACAAAACATGTCTCTGAAGTGTTTGGCTCCAAACACCAAACAGATCATTGCAGCATTACCCATAATCCCCTCTGTTTCAGCCCTGTTTCCAAAGTGCTGATTCTCTGTTTGTTACTTTAGATGAAAATAAGGAGCCCCTCCCCACGCCCCTCTGAGAGAGATTTGGTTACAAAGAACTCAATGGTGCTCTAGGGAGAGATTCAGGTGATTAGGGGGGGGGGAGAGGGAGGAGGGAGATGTCATAAAAATCGTTATGACATCACAAAGTGGCCAAAATCTGATCAGTTCGTTTTCAGACAGGTTTTTATAGAAATGGATCAGGACAAAAAGAGAGAGAATCTTTGTTCCTG
>NW_011349987.1:0-11603 GCF_000735185.1 Notothenia coriiceps
AGAAGTACTCAGATCTTGTACTTGAGTAAAAGTAGAAGTACTCAGATCTTGTACTTGAGTAAAAGTAGAAGTACTCAGATCTTGTACTTGAGTAAAAGTAGAAGTACCCAGATCTTGAGTAAAAGTAGAAGTACTCAGCTCATTACATCACATGTCACTTGTTAGACGCTTTTATCCAAAGTGACTTACATACTCAATACTGTGGAAAATCCCCTCAGGAGCAATTTGGGGTGAAGTGTCTCAGGGACACAACGACATGCTGACTACAGTGGGGTTTGAACCTGTGACCCCCTGATCCCAACACCAAGGCTCTATCCACTGCGCCACATGCCTTCATTTGATGTGGAATATTATTTATTTTATTTAAATAAAAAGCAATGTTAATTTAGTTTGTTTACCTTACCTCCAAAAGAACCGATAACGATACCTATCCCTAGGCCTAAGCATATCTTTTTTTAAAGTTATTTCAGGATGTTTATTAAATTAAAGATATAATTTGGTGCACAGGTTGTGTTTAACACTAGCGAGTGCAGTTAAGAAAAAGAGAGACAAACACAGATCAAGACAGAGAGAAAGAAACAAAAAAGGAGAGCATGTATGTGTGTATAAAGGCGATCTATTGTTTTTATTAATCTGCCAACAGCACGCACAAAACATCTCTGTGCATCCCACGGTACCTAAGCAAGTGCGATAGTGGGTGTACAGCCGGTTGTTTAAAGAAAAGAAAGCGCTAGGGAGTATGCGTGTGTGCAGTGAGTTAAAAGTCAGCAGTTGTACATTTTGACAATTTACGCTGTCTCATATTTTCCTTATATCCTTGTCCCCATTTCCTTATTTATTGTATTCATCCCAGTTACCTGGTTTCTTATATGCATGTTAACGTTATGCATTAAGGCCAGTCTTTCAGGATGTAAGCTACCCTTTTGTTTTGTGATCAATAGCCTTGGATCTTAATTAAAAAAACATTGATTTGTCTGGCTCTGTGTATATCCTGCAGTGGAGACTTGACAAATGTAATCACTTTACCCAAAACATAGACTACTGTCTACTAAACACTTGTTGATTGATTCAAACACGTTTGGTAACTTTATGTATGTGCATTTGTCAGGTTTTGTAAGAGCACCATACTGTGAAAACAATCCCTGTGGCTCTGATCGACGGTCTCAGGAACTAACAGCTCCTTTTCAGAAATCAAGCCCCTTATTTGCCTTGTCCATTCCACAAGGAAGAGAAAAAGGACTCGCTGAAGCAGAACCTGACTCGACATCGCCCTGGAATTAGGGCACAGCCTCACAGCATCCGGGGCACAAATGGATATCAGGCCAACCTTCAGATAAGGATATTTAACAGACCACCAACAGCTTCTTTGCCCACAAGCAACATCTGGCCACCCTCTCGGGATCAAGTTAAAAAGGAAAAACCTTTTCATCGTAAAACAACATGAATACTTGTACACGGTGAATGTGCAATTTCACGGCCACATTCATTACTATGCAAATAACCACTAAGGAAATCAAGCTGTGTTTAATGCCATATTGATTAAAAACAGGAGGTTTCTCCATCTCTTGGGTCTGTATCCACAAAAGTTTGCGCATCGACTTCCTCCCATGGGAACCATTTTGCTGTATGGCCTCTCAGCTGATGAAACTGATAAGAGGGAGCCGGTGGATAATCGGCAGGATGGAGAGGAAGCGGCGGAGGAGGGATCTGATAGGGTGGAGGGATGGGGATTGAAGGTGGGGTGGATTTGACCTGCTTAGCACAGCAATCATTAATGACATATTTTACTAAATTGTTTTTGCCATTCTACAAAAAGGGTCTCACCAGGAAAAGCAGGTGACAGTTTCATGCCATTTTGTTTTCCGAACATGGACGCAGTGCTTATTTAATCTTTTTCACCACACAACGATATGACATATTTTCTGTTTGATTGCCGAGGTGCTTTTCAAAAGCCTCTTTCATAAAAATGATCTTTTTCCAATTGTGACCCACAGGAAAGAACACAATAGAAAAAATCATCAGTTTTTTAGCACAGCTATTCCCGAGTCAAGGGTCTCTATCTCTCCTTTTCTTTTCCCTCTCCGCAGATACAAAATTGCACATGGGAGTCTTGAAATATATATGTTTTATGCTGCTTGGAGAGACGGCTGCATAAAAGCACAAAGCAGTCATTTCTATTCATTTGTCCCTCGCTGACGGGGAAATGAAGGAGTGAAGCAGATGCTTTTGCTACGTGAACAAGTTGCTTAAACACAGAAAGCATTTTTTCCTTTCAAGAAGAAGTTGGATAATTAGATGCTGAATCAAACCCCCCCCTCCCTCCACTTCCTCCCTGGAACCCGTATTGTCACTCAAATGAATGATTTGTGTGAGGCAGGAACACGGCAAAAAATATATAAATCTACGGCTGTACACTGACATTTGTTTAGGAGGAAAAGGGGCAAAGCATCGCATTCAAATGGAGCTGTGAATGGCACATTCAGTGCTAAAATAAATGTGTGCATTGACAATGTGAAAGGAAAGTGCTGGAGGCAGCTTTCTGTCAAGAAGCAGATCAGGTTCTGACATTTATTTTGCCTAATGTGGAATGCCAACAAACAGTGGGTGGGATGCAGTGACCTTTTATCAGTGGGAGCCATAGACTGGCCCACTACTATAGATAGAATAATCTAGAGAAAGGATAATCTGTTTTTAAAACACAACGCAGCGACCTATCCCTATGTGTGTGTGTGTGTGTGTGTGTGTGTGTGTGTGTGTGTGTGTGTGTGTGTGTGTGTGTGTGTGTGTGTATGTGTGTGTGTGTGTTATGACCTTCCACTTTGTCTGTGTGTGTTTGTGGGAGCAAGCATGAAGGTTGCTGACCTTCAGAAGCATCTATAGGCCGCAGCATAGCGACGATATTCATGGTGTTACTGAGGTTACAGGTGGCTTCACCTTCACTTGAAGGTTAAACAGCCGATGCGTTAACAAATTCTCTCAAGGCTTTGAAGAAGTTTGCCAGCCATACGTTGAGCGAGGTGAGTGTGTCCATTCATGTGTGTGTGTGTGTGTGTGTGTGTGTGTGTGTGTGTGTGTGTGTGTGTGTGTGTGTGTGTGTGTGTGTGTGTGTGTGTGTGTGTGTGTGTGAGAGTTTTTTCGTGTGTCTGTGTAATAGCTTTGCTGCAGGTTGTAACAGATGGTTGCTAATGGTAGTTCATAGGAGGGGATGTGTGATCCTGTGGTGTGTTGTGTGTGTGTGTGTGTGTGTGGTGTGTGTGTGTGTGTGTGTGTGTGTGTGTGTGTGTGTGTGTGTGTGTGTGTGTGTGTGTATCGCTATGTGTTGGAGTGTGTCTACCTCCATGTACATATGCACAATTAGTGTGTCAATCCATATGAAAAACAACTAATAGCTTCTAGTCCTTGGGTAGAGGAAGATAAATGTTACACACTAGAGATGTAGCTTTAGGGATACCAATTTCTGTCCATCTGTTTGTCGGTGCACCACAGAAATAACTAAACAACAATGTAATGGATTGACATGACGTTTTGAACAGTTATTCATTATCCCCAGAGGATAAAGCCTGCTGACTTTGGTGACCCCCTGACTTTTCATTTAGCTCCACCAGCAGAAGGTCAAAACTAGATTATCTGATGAAATAAACCCAAAATCAGAGCAATCTCTATTTGTCCAATGCACGGTTTTATGACCAAATACTTCCCTAATAACTAACTGACTGACTGACTGGCTGAATGACTGATTAACTAACAAACGTCATACCCATCAGCCTCTGCTGTACTTCGTGTTTAATGAGCACCAGAGTGCCTAGTTAAACAGAACTTGAGTATCTATGTAGATTCCTGTTTTACCTCAGTAACTTGTGAAATACTCTTTTTAAGATTCAAAACATATATGCTGAATTTAGAGTTCATTTTCTGTTTAAATGTATGCTAATGTGGAGTCTTACTGGCACTGTCATTGATGTAGTTCTCAAATCATACCTGGAGGAATATAATGTGGAATTGCTATGTACTGTTTTTGGAAACATTAAAACAGCATATTATTATTTTCTTCAAACATTTGCCTCCGTGACAATATTGCATTTGAATTCAGTTTTTAATGGTTTTTGCTGTCGAGACATCCCTCAAAACATCAGTTTGAAACAGAATGGGACCCTAAAGGCATACGTCAAAGATACCACAAATGGTGTATGTCCTCAGGAACCTGATGAAATCTCTCTGAACTACACCGACAGAAATTTGATATGCTTTTGTCAATCAGTGCATGCTGCAAGTTGTAAAGTTTCCTTCCTCTATTTTTACCCAAGTAGAGCTCGGCCTACTTCCTATGTTCTTCCCTGATGGGACCTGAGAGCTATAACTGCCTCTCCAAAGGCCTACAGGAAATAGAAAACCAAATTACTTTGTTAGAGTCTCACAGTGGTGGCAGTGGTGGGAGGGCTGGGGTTGTAATATGTAGCCATGTCTTCTACAACAGCATATACAAAATGTTCCACGCATGTTAAAGTTCTGACTGTTGATTGGGTTCATTAGTTATTCACACCATTTGACCTCCCCACAGCACTGCTCAGACACACTCATTATAAAGCCCTTGTAATTCATTAAGCTCCCTAAATTAACACAAGCCATATCGAGAGGTGCTCGCTGTAACTGAGTGGCTTGCTTTGCCTCGGGGAGGTTAATAGTGAGTGCATGGATCAAGTTTTAATGATATGATGAGGGCAGAGTAGGACTTCAACTGACGGACATTGGGAGAACGACAGGTTAAAAGAGGACAATAAAATGTTTGCAGATATACGAGTTAAAGATACATTTTGTGTCCAAGCAGACTTCATTTTACATGAAGTCCTGATAATAAATAAAACATGAAGCATTCACCGGGAATAAAATAAACGTCTAGGCTAGAACAACACCTTTATTATACTAATGGTATTTATGATCCTAGAACACACACTACCATTTATTCTCGCATAAAAACACTTAAACGTCGCCCCAGAATGAGGTACGTTGGGAGCGAGGCTGAAGGAAAATCTTGCTCCCTCTGAAAGTGAGAGACAACTCCTTCATTTGTCATCACGTCATGCCAACAGGAGGGATATAATCACTTGCTGCCGGTGGTGTAATTCATTGTGGGCGCACCAGCTGCTGTCGTGCCGCTGCTGTCGGGAATGACAGAAACTTAGAATTCAAGTGTTTCAAGTGATTTGAAAAGCCTGGCAGGGTTTTTAAAGATCTCCTTTTAAAGGATCTTTACAGTAGTTATCGATTTCTCGGCACATCAGGAAACAAACAACAGCACATCAATGGCTAACTGGTTGAAAAGATTCGCCAGAGGCCGTGTTGAATTCAGTTACCAGACCCACATTAGACAAGGAGATCTTCACTTTACTAATCCTCCAGTTCTAGTACACACACTTCCACTGAGGGCCAATCCAGATCCGAGTGACAGCTCTCACTACTCAGCTTCACAGTGTTGTGATAGCTGGAGCCTCATTTTTATTGTTGGTGTCCCCTTTAAAAGGCTGAGGGCTAAATTTAGCTGTTATAAATTGGTTATTTGTGCCGGATGCCTATTCAATTAAAGCCAGTCACTGAGGCGTCTGAGATCTGTGTAAGATCACGACTCAAGTTATCAACCACACACTCCAAGTAGGTGGTTATTCTCGCAGTGTTACTGCTCTAACAATAATTAAAACGGTCGATTCCTTGTTGGCCCGCCATTAACAAACATCTGTATGAAGTATGACTTATCGTTAAAGTGAGCAGAGTTGCTGCCTTTTCATTTATTATGCAACTATAATGATCAAAGCTACATTTCTCCTCCAGAGACAGATTTATAGAAACATTGGTCTTTATCCTAATAAATTTGCATCGGAGCAAGAAGAGTGTGGGCAGCCTCAACTCCTTTTTGCCTTAATGGATTTTTGTAAGCCAGCGATTCCTAAATCGAATGTGTTTTTTTAAACCAATTTGTTTAAAGCTACATTCCCCTCGTGGAAAAAGTAACTGAAATAAAAAAAGAAGTTAACTTCATGAGACCAGTTTGAGAAGTTTGTGTCAATGTGTCAATCATCTTGGGCGGTCACTCAGAGATACAATTATTAGAAGAGCAAATTGATGGCTAAAAAAGAATATGTGAATAGGGTAAGAACTACAAACTTAAAAGAAATATAATGAGGGAAAAGTGCATGAATGATGGCCTGCTGCTACCGTTTTGCATTATAATAACTGTTCAGTGTCAGCTATAATTCCCTCAGTTATTTCTTGGAAATACCAGTGGGAATTCACACCTGTGCCAACACGTGCGTGCTCACGCTCCTTTCAGCATGCATGTCGGCTGTGCGTGCCATGTGCGAGAGTATGTGTCTCAGTGAATTATTAATGGATGTAATGTGATGACAGATGACTCGGAGCGGACCGTCCCTCCCCATCCCTGACCCGACTGTGTCGTCTTGGTTTCCACGGTCAGGAGGAGACGCAGGCCCACGCAGTCTGATTGATTAATTCTGTCAAGCACACTTTTGCTGTCCCTGCACAGTGTCCGGTCCGAGCTCTCCTGCAATCTCTCACAATCACTATCAGCATGACTGCAAAAGTCACATAAGATTTCCATCATTCCTGATGAAGAACCTGCCCACTGTCCACCACTTTCTTCAATTTGTTTAATGTCCATCTTCAATCAAACAGGGGTGATTGTCATGTCTCTTGTAGTTTTGAATAACCTCTAATAGAGAGTGGCAGGTTTGTTTATGTAACTTCAGAGGAAGCCCAGTTTACTTTGTAAAGAAAATGCTTGCTGTAGAACAAAACCGTGTTGAAACCATCAGTAAATAACATTTGACTTTTTTATCCTTTCTGACGCCGCACCCCATCTTCCCTCTCAAGCTCTCACTCTTCTCTCTTGCCACTTTGATGTTGTGCTATGATATAAAACGTTTTTCATGAGAAACAACACTAAAAAAACGTATGGATGCTGTGACATTTCTTAAGATATTAGGGAAGTAGCTGGACAATTTAGCTGTCAACATCCCATGTGTGACTAAACTACACATCCATTTAGCTTCTAGATTAAAGATATTTCCTCCACAGCAGCTGTCACTGTGTGGTGAATTTTCCATATATCTATTTACATGGGTCAATCTTTTATTTCCATACTGGTGGAGTGACCCACAGAATTCAGCATGCACACTTCTTCGACTAAGTGTCTTTCCCTTTTATTGTATCTGCTTCCACTCACTTGTGTTGCTCAGAATTTTTTCTTGGCTGTAATAATGAAAGAATATTCAATCAGGCATCGCCTCTCCCTATTCCTGCCTCATTTCCATGGTTTGATCTAGCAATGTTCTCAATAAACAACCCAGTAGCGGGCTGGGTGTGTACCCATCAAGGAGCCGAGAGGCAGCCATGCTTCAGCCTTTAAGTGGTACTGGAATAGTATTGAAATCTGTGTAATTGGATTAGACCAACCTTTTTCCCCCTCGCTATTTCACCAGTTCACTCTGTGAAATCAGAACTGAAGAGCTTTGACAATAGTAGTTTTGCTGTGTAGCGGCTGATGGGAATGTAACATGATCTCTGTCTGTAGCTCCTGGCCTCCACTTCCCTCCCGGAGGCAGTCAGATCCCAGCAGCAGCCTGACTGACTGACAGCCGGCTCTGCCCGGCTCTGACTGACAAGGTACAGGATGCTGTGAAGACTCAGATAGTTCAGAGGGGCCCAACTGATCTCAGGCCTCTGCGGCGATCATATAGAGCTTCACAAAGAGGAGCACAGGGAGGGATGAGGGCTCAGATCAGTCTGGGAGGTCCATCTCACCCGTTTGGCTTTATACCCATGACAGGTAACATGACGGGCTGTGTTCTCTCTGGCTGCTCTGGATAAAAAGCCTGTCAGAGAGACAGTCTTGTATCATTGCGCAGGTGTGAGCCTGTTGCTCTGCTCACATGTTTATATAGGAAGACACAGTGAAAGTACAAAGAGGAACATTTACGTGTATGTGATTGTTACTTCTCCAGCAACATGATCTAAGATATTTAGGCAAGAGGTTTAAAACCATTTTCAAGTTTTTTTCCAGTGAGTGTGATCACATTATTTTATACTTCGTCTAGTGGCCGGAGGGGAAATTAAATCAGTTTATGTTTGCAAGGATTATTCAGGCAGAAGAGAGTATGGATTATAAGAGACTTGTATAAAATACTGCATTTGACATGTCTAGGGAGAAAAGAGGTAAGACGCTTCCAGGTTCCTGCTGTGCGGACTGAGGCTGGAAAAAGGGTCTCTTTTTTATTATGGTCCTTGGTCTTGGAATGACCTTCAAACAAACCTAAAACTGACGGCACTTGTCTCTATAGCATGTTTTAAATTGAAGTTGTCAGAAGTCCTTACCACCAGCTGCTCTTGCAGTAATAAGTAGAACCTTTCTTACTGTCCTAATGTGCACAATGTAGTAACTGCTTTTTTGTCTTTTGTTTTCTTAGTTATGTTCTCTGTATTTTATATGTTTGTGTTATGTGTTACGTTGCTGCCTTCTTGGCCAGGTCAGCATTGAAAATGAGATTGTATCTCAATGCTTTTATCTGGTTAAATAAAGGTTAAATAAAATAAAAATAAATTTCCTAAGAATTGGCTAAATAGTATTCTAGGAATATATATATATATATATATACATTTATCCTTAATTTATCATCATAACCTTTATCCTTCGTCTTTGTTGAATTGTATCCTTGCTTATAGATACATTAAACTTTTTATTTTACTGTTAAACTGACAAACACTGTTTAAAATGTGTTAATTATTCCTGTAGAAATCATAGCAAATAGTCCTCGGAAAGACTGTATATGGCAATAGAACATTATACTGACTTCTGATTGAAGATCACTTTATTTCCTGCTCAGAGCCTCAAGCAACTGTACAGATGGGTAATAATGGAACTTGCAAAGAACAGAAAAAAATAATACAGCGGATAAGTCGCTGTATGTAACTCACTTAATTCAAACCTTAATGGCTCAACAATCCTCAAATAAAAACGATGAGTTGAGGTGTCAGCTGAAATTGTATTTCAACCTGCCTATGAAAAGAAATACATTTAGGAAAAGTGTCCAGCGGCAACATGCAAGTCGGTCAGCCTATGGTTGGTGTTACATTTTAATTTTGGCAGCGACCTGAGAAGCGGATCATTGTTTGAGAAGACGGCTGGAGCCACAAGCAAGAAAGAGAGAGCAGACGGGGGCATGGAGTGGAGGAGATTAAGGAAAATGAAGGGAAAGAATAAACATCGGGGAGGCTTTAGACAAAAAGTAAGTCAGCTTATGCAGCTTCGGTTTATGGGTGAGGAAAACATCAAGTAAATATCACTTTGAGTTATATTTTATAGATATTTAGATACCTATTTATTCTTTAAGGGGAAAGTAAGCATACATTGCTGAATTGAACACAAAATGTGGATATCACAGCTGAGATGAATGATACATACAAACTGTTATTTAAGCTATGCCGACTGTTGCATTGCAGTAAAAAACCCTGGCTACAGAGTGAGGTGAACAAAAGGACACTCACCTACTGGATTATTATTTTTTCCCCCTTTCCAACTAAGCAGAGCATTTCAACGATTAAAATGTGTTGCTAATTTAAGAATTAAGGCTAAATCAAGAGCACTAAGAAAGGCTCCTTTGCCCACTTTATATCGGTAACTGAATATTTAGAGTCAATGTGTATTTTCTCATTAGTAATATAAACATGAATTACAACAAATCACCCTGAGCTGTATTTAAATAGGTTGCAGAAGAATAATTTATTCTTGCATGTGCACACGTGCCTGTGCATACAAACACACACAACTCCCCTTAAAAGAAACAAATGTGTGGCAGAAAACATTTTGGACTAAATAACCATTAAAGGGGGTAGACACAGGCTGGAATATAAAACGCAGTCAATGCTGTGCTGAGCTTGAGACCTTCTTATCTACAAACTGTATTAGGACTCTTTCTTCCCGGTATGAATAATAAGTCCACATGAATGTTTCTGCCCACACCATTACAATTGTTTAGTTTTAGTGGAAAAATATAATTCCTAACCTGCCAGAAAAAAAACTAAAGTATTAACTCGTTGCATGTTGGTTAAGGTTTGAATTATATAACAGCATAATGAATCCTATTGCTTTGCATTGCTGGTTCCCTTTTTCAATTTGATCATCTTCATTTTTTCTCTCCTCTTCTTTAGATTTTTTCACCAAACTCTTTCTCTCCCTCCAACCAACCTCCGGCTCCCTCGCTACTTCCCACCCGCTTGCTCCTCAATTTTAAATCTATGAATTTCTGAACATCATTTTCTTGATTTTTCCACGCCCCGGGGAGTCGTTCTCATTCCAGCTCTTCTCTTTTTTCACCTCATTTCCTCCCTCCTGAGTGAATCTCCTGGACAGGATGTGAGGTGACAGCGTGGCCTGTGGAGGTTAGGGTGTGGGTGAGTTGCTGTGAGTGTGTGTGTGTGTAATTGATGTGAAGGTGGGAATATAGTTCTGTCCCCTTATTCCCAAAAAAAAACGATGGTGGATGGTCAATGCCATTCCAAAACCATTCATAAACATGAACACGGGATACTTACAGTGAAGCCTTCCTCCCTTTGAGGACACAAGCAGTTGAATTAACCGTACCTTTGAGGGAATTCCGCTCCTTTCCATGAGAGTGCTTCATCCCTCAAGACCTCATGCTCTTAAAAGATTGACACTTCTGCCCCTTTACAACCTTCTCAAATGTGTAAGAAACCGTCAAAGCTTTCGCCCTGAGTTACTATATCTGGTCAGAAACAGAAATAGGGTATTGGAAGCTTTGATTAATGTGAATGAGATTCAAATTATAAATACTGAGTGACACATTGTTGTAGGGCTGCTTGATTATGGCAAAAATCATAATTTCGATTATTTGGGTCAATAATTATTAAATGCGATTATTCATTGACTTTGAAAACATCAATTTATTGGATTAAAAAAATGTGAACAGTATGTTTTTAACAGTTGATTACCCTGAACTTTAAGTATAATTCAACTGAGAAAAAAAAAAAAAAAAGGGTAATAATAAAAAAATTATCGTTTTATTTTGATTACATTGTTTTCGTAATCGTTGCAAGCCATAATCGTAATCGCGATTAAAATACGATTAATTGAGCAGCCCTAGATTGTTGTGACGCTAATGCTTTTCTAACGTGTTTGAACATCTATGTGTAAGTTAAAGAGAAAATGTGATACATGTAGGGGACAGTGTGTGTGCGTGCGTGCGTGCGTGCGTGTGTGTAGCTCTTTATGTACCGTATATGACAGTGTAGATGATTGTGAATCATGAAAACTGATTAAAACGATTGTGTGTCTCGCTGCTATGGTAATAAAATAGAACAGATTGAGCTTTAAATAGCCATAATAACAAAAAGTAATCAGCTAACTTGGAAAATATATGCCTCAACTTTGAGACAGGGGAAAATATTTGGATTTTGAAATGTCTCCATACTTATAATCCTTTTCTTTATCTCTGGCTTTTAAAAATTAAAAATGGATTGTGTATACTTTTCTAATTTCCCTGCTTGTCAATCAGCTTCCCTTCTTCTAGACCCCCCCC
>NW_011349988.1:0-1772 GCF_000735185.1 Notothenia coriiceps
CTCTGATGGCATGGCCAACGGTGTGTGAATGTGTGTGAATGTTAGGTCCTTGAGTAAGGCACACTGCTCTGTATGAATGGGTGTGAATGGGTGAATGACATGTAGTATGTAAAGCGCTTTGAGGGGTCTTAAAGACTGGATAAAGCGCTATATAAGTACAGTCCATTTACCATTTACATTTAAGGACTAACTGTTAAGAACTGTGTATTGTCGACGTCTTCTACACAGGTTTTCCATCTGTGTCTCTTCATAGTCTGGCCCCAATTTGAATTGTAGTCTTTTATTTCCATTTGCCGTTAGGGGACTATTATTTTACATTTTCACAAAACAAAAGCCGGTTCTATCCCGTCTTTGAACTGAGAGTGATGACACACTCAGTCTTTTCTCTTGTGAAGAATAGAGCCACGTTTACACAGTGCAGCCTCTCGGTGTTTGAGACAGCCGGCGAGCTGACTAACCGGTCATTCAGTGTGTCGGGTGAGATCACCAGCTTCCTGAAACCCAGCTGTGACACACCTGTCACCTGGAGGAAGCGAGGTGTGTGTGTGTGTGTGTGTGTGTGTGTGTGTGTGTGTGTGTGTGTGTGTGTGTGTGTGTGTGTGTGTGTGTGTGTGTGTGTGTGTGTGTGTGTGTGTGGCAAGCCACTGTTCTATCATACTGAGGATGAATGCTGTTGACATAAAGGATTTTCTGGAGTGGTGTTAAGTGTTGAGCACTCAGGTGTAGCGTAGACCTGCCGTTTCTTTCTTTAATTCAATAGAGAAATATAAATGTGTTGGGAGATGGATACACAAAGCTTCTGAAGAGCTTCTTTTATTCCTTGAAAACAGAAAAACTCACTCACTGCAATGACACGAGCTTCAATGAGCCTCCATGTGTTATTGAACACAACTACAGCTACATAGCTTTGACTAAATGATCTATCAAGCCGAAACATGAATGTCTTGCTAAATAGTCGTTTATTAGTAATAGATACCACTCAGCTCTTATCAGTTTACACCTGCTAATTATTCATAGAAAAAACATAGGATTTGTTCTTATTAATAAAACAAATAGCTATTTATTATTAACACATTTCTCTTTCGTGTCAGTAGGTCTAACACATGTTTGATTAACCCTCATCAGTAGCACAGGTCACCTCTGATGGAAGCCAACCCCTTCAACTTCCTTTTTAAGCATAAAGAGGACCGAGACACACACTGCCCCGGGCGTTGGCATCAATATTCCCTTCACTTATCACGCTGGATATGTATCCAATCAGGTATTCTGTCTGGAGGTTGCTCGTGGATTCAGAGCTAAGATCAGTTGATTCTCCCCAGTCCCCGGCTTTGATCCTAATGTCTCATGCACTCTCAGATCAAAATGTACATCCGCTTGCTCCCTGCTGTCCCGCTGGGCCGCGATGCACCCGCACACAGTCAGGTGTGCTCTGCAAGCTGAGCAGAGCACACAGGTTTTCCAGCTAAACTAAGCCAGGGATTAAGGATAAATGTACTGCCCATCCAGGTGTGTGTGTAATAGTGTCTATTTTTGCCTACAGAGAGAAATGCCTGGTTTTCCCTCAGAAAGGCATCAAAAAACCTAGTCTTGCATCATCCCCGGCTTTCACCCGCTCCTCTCACACAGGTGCTTTTGTAATCCGCACAAACCCGCAGACACTTCTGAGCGCACGCTGCATATTCTCTCTATTTAAGGGCATTACTGTGTGTGTGTGTGTGTGTGTGTGTGTGTGTGTGTGTGTGTGTGTGTTCTCTCTCTCTCGCTCTCTCGCT
>NW_011349989.1:0-9109 GCF_000735185.1 Notothenia coriiceps
CCCCCCCACACACACACACAAACACCCATATTCTCTCAACAGGGATTTGAACCTTCCTTAGAAGAAGACAAATGATGTACTGATGGGGGCCTCAGATGTTCCTTTTCATATCATAATGAACTGTAAAGAATTTAAGCCTACCACAGGATAGATGTCTGAAGCTCAAGACTTTGAGACTTTCACTGCTGGAGTTATTTGAGTTTTATCCATAGGACGCAAATCTAGATGGTCAGAAAAGGCAAAGTCACACCAGGGCCTTTGTTATCAGTGGTTATGTAAAATGGCCTCTATTAACATATTTGGGAAACACAGCAACATATATCTAAGCACAACACTACTACTCTTAGCCATAAAATAAAAAACATGTTCAGTCTTCTGTATTCCAACTAGAAGTATTCTGGTGTCATTGTACACCTACTGTAAAGACCCTCTCTTTCTCAGTCTGCTTTGTTGTATAATGTGACATGGAAAGCCCTTCACTTTTAAAAGAGCCTTATGAAACGTTATACACCCAAAGCAGGGAAATGGACGTCTCTTAAAACAATGTTTATCAATATAAATTGGCAATAGTACCGAGCATGCTTTAGTAAGGATTCCTACATAATTGAACTTTATAGTTCACTGATCTAAGAGTGGAATAGTGTTTAAAGCCTGATGTTCACAGCTATCCCAGTTTTCGTCTCCATTACTAAAGTGCTACAACATTTATTGGGCAGTAGAGTAAATTAATGTTTCAAAGAGCAGACATTCCTCTCACTCTTGTCTTGGTTCAGTCTGCAAACAATATGGGTTCATTTCAGGGTTCAATGCACCTTTACTTGTGATGTGCTGTACTTTCCAAATTGAGGGGTCGGAGGTGACCACATTTTCTCTTCAAGAGGGTGATTTGCTGAGGGGGTGACAGTGTATCTTATGTTCTCCAATTTGCCTGTTACAGCAATTACTTGTACTTAAAAAAGAAACCCATTCTTCAAATAGTTTTCTTTTATTTCCGGAATGATTCCACAAATTTGCCCGGATTTGAACGTTCAATTTTAAACTTGAGCTAGCTCTCCACACAGGGTACCTGATTGAAATTCAGAGCACGTGAAAGCAGCTCTCACAGCTCAAAGCTATATTTAGGTAGCGCGGTTTCCAGTCATGAATCCATAACACAAAGAAGACCGCTGTCTGTCTCTGCTACCTAAAAGGGCACTGAAAACATCTGGAAGCTAGACTTCACTGACTGGGTTGAAAGACACATAGTGTCTTTTCTTACAGCCAACATACATGTTTATTATTGGATGAATGTTTATGACCATTAGAAATTAGCTGTCTTGATATGAGTTCTACAGTCAGAGGAAGGGGAAGAGTTCATATGAGGAATTCCCTGATTGAACTGAACTGAACCTTTTGTGTAAGTGCTTTTCATCCCACTGTTGGAACAATGTCAGCCATGTTTCCTGCATTTCTGGGCACCAGACAAGAGCGAAGACAGCACTGGAACCATCTCATTCACTCCCCTACAAGTTTTAGTCTTAACAGAAAATATTGATGCACTCTTTCTGTTTTCTCTCCCACAGGTCTCTATTTTTTCCTTCACTTCTTATTCTTCTTCCCTCATTTTAAGTCTAGAGCACGATAGTAATACAGCCATTCCTTAAATATGTGTCACTTTAAGTTATGTATTTCAAAACTTCTCAAAATTGCTGCAATTTGTTCATCCGAATGGCATGATTTTAGTAAATGCATTTTCTCATAACAAATTAATTGACAGAAACCAGGCCTTTCTGCAAAGTCACCAGTTCAGTCTCCTGAGAATTGAACCAAAATAATTGTCCATTTCAACAAATATTGAAGTCCTGTTGTTTGATTTTCAAAGTATTCTCTATCTCATGAGGGAAACCAGTCATGAGATAGAAAAAATGTTTTCTATCATTGTGTAAGATTTTCAATCTTAGCAAAACAGAAACAAGATGTATTCTGCGGCTGTCTGTGAAATATTTTCCGTGTTATTATGAGGTGAGTCTTCAAACACTGCTTTGAAAATATGAGCGACCACAATATTCTTTTATTCTATTCTCAGTATATTTATAAAGATGGTTTCCATGTAATCTATAGTGTTTACCATTAAAATCTCACATGTGGCACACATCATCAAGGCTCAGAAGTTCTTTGAAATTTGACTTTAACAACCTCTGATTTGATGTTGTCAGTGTTTCCCCACTCTTTCCACACTATCATAATCCAATAATACTGTGGGATAGCTAAACCCTCCATGCCCTTCAGTAGAGAGAATTCAGCAAGTCTGTGGCCAGAATTAGAAGATTTGTAATATTTATAGTCAGGGATCCCCAAAATGTTAGGCAGTGCCCTCGTTCAAACATTCAAAACAGAGCTGGTGTGTGAGACAAAAAGAGGAATTAAGATGTGTTAAAGAACATCATCAGGGCAGATTAGACTCTGGACTCTTTCCACCGAGGATGTGTAGGATGGCATTGACTACTGGCAGCTGGTTTTCAACGTTTAACACTGATCACTGTGCTCAGTGTGCTCTCTGCTGAGCTCAACAGATCAATAAGACTGCCAGCACAGCAGGCCTCCGGGAGGTAAATCCACTTCACAGCACAATCACTGTTGAACCTGTTAACTGCGACAAACAGAGGAACCTGAGTATGACAAGATGCCTATTCGCAACTTCCTCATGTTCCTGTTTAAAAAGCCAAATTACCTGTTCGAGTGGGCATGTTCTGCTCTGTGATCTGAGCAACGTTTAGTAAGAAAGCAATGACATCTCACCTTGCCTCTCAGCACGCGTGTATTTGACCTTAAACTGAACTTTAAGCCAATAATGGACAATCCAAGGCCAATTATTGAACAGTTCAGATAGATATAATTGTGCAAGTACACTCAACTATCCGTTATAATGATGATTGCGTTAATAGCATCAGTCTGAGGCACCAAGGATTTGACCTGTGTAAATATCTTTTTAGTTTACTTGTTTGATATTATAAAGCTTCACCCAAGATCGGCTTGGAAAGTCACATTTTGTTCTTTATTTGTGGTGTAAAAGAGATTTTATGAAGCATACTTATTTTTACGATGATTTTTTACATGGATTGCCAATCACACACATGATTTTGTTCCCAAGTTTTACAACGGATAGAACGTAATCCTCCGTCTGCTGCTAATGGCTGATGCAGGTCAACACAGAGAATTGTGAACACTAGAAATGTATAGAAACACGATCAGTCCTACATTTTTTTATTTTCAGCTAGAAAATTATAGTACATGGAGCAGGAAGGTTATACAACTCTGCTTTGTTAATGATATGTCAAAATGCAGTTTTCTCTCTCTTGTGGTTGGTGTGAGTAAGGAATGCGCATCAACCATGATGAGGGCAATGCGCTTTTGTGATCAGCTGTCAGGTGCAACACAGATGTTCATCTGATCCTTCGGCTCTTGAAAGAGCCTTTATCAGCATGCATTGGGTAGAAGAAGCTATAGTATGACAGACACTCACATATAGATTGGTTAGAAGAAAATGATCCCTGGGCACTTTGTCTCCTGACAGGCTTTGCTCACAGCCTTTTTTAACCATAAACATCGCTGTGGGTTAAAAACTGCCAGCAATGTTGAGTATTTTGTCAATGTTATAGATGTCCAACTATTTATTTTATTCCAATCTCTTGTTGTTTTTTCGGTTTGTATCTGCTTTTAAAAAATGTAAACAAACACTAAAGAAATGTGCAATATAAATTGTGTTTACTAATATTATTATGAGTGTAACTCGTTTTCAAAGTGACCTTCCAGAATGGAGTGCGGTGTGGGTTAAATGTAATAATATTGTAGCTGTACAACTCATCTCGGGGTAAGCTGTTCATGCTGTCTTCCACAGTGTCCCACTGCCACAGCAGTAGGTCTTTATTCCATTGAGTGGGATTTGGCTGGTCGATATGAGCTAATGTGCTGCATGCGGCTAAAAAGAGTGCAAGCCAAGCACATACTGTATATGCCAGTCAGTGCAATGTAAACGTGGAGATTCATTACATTAACCCACTTAGCCTTATGGAATAAATAATGTTATATAACATATTTCCTGATTGGCTCCAGGCAAAATATCAAGTGATACCCTCTCAAATGGAAAGAGAACACGTCACCATTTAGCACATTTCTGTGATGCATGAGTATTTTTTAAGAAAGCATAAATGCTCAATCTACAGAAAAATTGAATTAACAACCAATATGTTGTTTAGATTATACCCACTGTTGTGGATATGGTTGCCATCCGCTTCGGGGGAGAATAATGGTTGGATTTCTTTCTTTGTTGTTTTAAGGAATTCAGTAATTAGGATATGAACACAAACAGCGTAGTTAGCAAGATAAATGGTTTCCTTATGCAGAGCACACTTTTATCATAAGGTTATATTGAGTCATTCAGGATAGCTGATGTTTCTTTATGCTTGATGTCACATGGCATTCTTTAAATCGTAATGGTGAAGATGTAAGCACGGAGATTGGTCATTGTCCGCCTGAAGTCCCCTCATCCACCGAGGGAGACTGCTGAGGAAGGTGACGCAGCATCTCAAACTTGAAAGTTAAATTCACAATACTTGGCTTCTTTGAGAATATAATTTAGAAACAATTTATGGATTACATCAGAGCAAAGCTTTAACCCACCAAACTTCCTGAATTGATAAATGCACATTTATTTTGTATCATGTATCTTGTTCTGTTTTTTTATTAAAGTGAGACAAGATTTGGGGATTTGCTTTGTGTAACTGAATGTCTGTTTCCTTTTAATTTTGTTGTGTGGCTGTTTTGTATGATTAAAAAAACTCAAAAAATAAATAAATAAATATTTTAAATGGTTACTAATCCTCACTATAGCAAATTGAACACTGCAATGATGAGCCCACCCTGGTGATTTTACTTGAAATAAAACCCATTCCATAAACCTTTGACCAAATCAGTTAACGTTTTTGGAAGAAATGCTTGCCTCACAGGGGCCAACAAATCTGTCTCTGAGCAGGCTTTGTGCGCCCTCTGCTGACAATTTCTTTGACATTCGCTTCAGCTCTATGTACAAACCCTTTAGATGTGGAATTGGTTATAGCTCAGTGCAATGTTTACCTATTTGCACGTGTCAGTAGTTATATTACAGGACTTTCAGAATATATATTTTAATTTGTTTCAATTACTTGCTTTTATCTTCAGTAGACTCGACTATTGTAATAGTGTCTTTACAGGTCTCACTAAAAAATCTATCAGAAAGCTCCAGCTGATTCAGAACGCCGCTGCTCGAGTCCTCACTAACACTAAGAAAGTGGATCACATCACTCCAGTTCTGAAGTCTTTACACTGGCTTCCTGTGTGTCAAATAATTGATTTCAAAATATTGCTGCTGGTTTAGGCCCAAAATACATTTCTGACCTACTGCTAAATTATGAACCATCCAGATCTCTCAGGTCTTCAGGGACGGGTCAGCTTTCTGTCCCCAGAATCAGAACTAAACATGGAGAAGCAGCGTTCAGTTATTATGCTCCAAATATCTGGAACAAACTCCCAGAAACCTGCAGGTCCGCTGCAACTCTGACTACTTTTAAATCCAGACTAAAGACTTTTATTTTTGCCGCTGCTTTTAATTGAACTATTCATATCTTAAACTGCAATGTAACTTTCATTCATGTATTTTTTTCTTTTAATGTTTATTTTATTATCTTTGCTTTTTAATGACTGATTTTAAATGCCATTTTCTTAATGTCTTTCATTTTTGTAAAGCACTTTGAATTGCCTTGTGTTGAAAGGTGCTATATAAATAAACTTGCCTTGCCTTACCTTTTTGCCAATGTTATTTTTGTTCTTTTCCATCCAAATGAACAATGCTGGTCGCAAACATTCAATAATAATGGAAGATTTAATATTACACCACCACTACACTATTTTACGTCCAAGTTAACAAAATAATGTGTGTGTAATGATGTGTTTGTATGTTTGTGTGTTCATGTGAGTGTTTTTCTGTCTCAAGCTCTTAAAACTCCACTCCTTGGTTGTTCTTCTTCATGACGTGCGGACAGGTGCCTCTGGTATGCTGTGGGCACATTGGCAGCATCAGCATGTCTGTACACCTCGGTGCCAGTCTGTGGGGGAAGCAGGCGAGCCACTTGAAAGAGCTCTGTGAGACCAACAGACATCTGCTAAGGTATTTAGCACATGAGGGTTCAGTATTTATCATTACATTTTATTTATTTTAAATAATTGTCAGATCCAGAGAAGAAATACCATGATAAGTACTGTATATTTATTATGTTGATGGTAGAAACCTCCCCAGCTAGAAATATTTGGTTCTAAAAACATTCTGAGAATGTTACAGTCATTGTTCTAGGAAGGTTTTCAGCGGGAAGTTTTTGTTTGGTTCCCAGAATGTTCTTCTGAAAGGTAGGATAACGTTCTCTAAAAACATTCTTAAAATGTTTGGTGATAACATTGTTAGAACATTATGCCCTCCTATTCTTAAAACGTTTTCAGCGGGAAGTTTTTGTTTGGTTCCCAGAATGTTCTTCTGAAAGGTAGGATAACGCTCTCTAAAAACATTCTTAAAATGTTAGGTGATAACCTTCTTAAAATGTTTTTTAAAACATTGTTAGAACATTATGCCCTACTATTCTTAAAACGTTTTCAGCAGAAGCTTTTATTTTGGTTCCCAGAATGTTCTTCTGAAAGGTAGGATAACGTTCTCTAAAAACATTCTTAAAATGTTTTTGATAACATTGTTAGAACATTATGCCCTACTGTTCTTAAAACATTTTCAGCTGCAAGTTAGATTTTTTATGTTGCCAGAATGTTATTATTTTAGAGAAGGATAACATGGTTTATGTTAAAGAAATTATGCAAATGTTCTATGGTAACCATTTACTAAAATATGTTTACATTATTTGAACATAAAGACATAATATTCCTGTAATTGTTCAACTCAAAATTCCTGGGTAAGTGGACTGACCACTGTGGTCATTAGGATGATTATGATAGTTTACTTAACTATTGGAATTTGACTATTAACACATGTAAAAGGATGACACGGAATCAGCTGGTGAAAGTAACATTTGTTTATTAGAAAAGGGGAGCTGGGATTGGAGGTTGGTTATGGCGGCAGTGGGAAACAGTTGTTCCAGGGTGGGTAGAGAGGCCTGGCTGGTCTTGGGAGTGTGGAAGGCCTTGGATTCCTCCTGGGAGAGACACAAAAATCAGTGTGAGGCAAAAGCAGGCAATCGCCCTCTAAAGGCTTATCGGGGCTATTGGGTTAATCCGCCTTGCCGCCGCGCAGCACTGAAACAAGCTTTTGTAGTCGGCACGCCCACCGCCAGGTGGGCGCCCACCCCTCCGGCCTCCTTAAGCGGTATAAATAGGAAGGAAGGGCCCGCATCTGGCTCTCTTGTTTTTCAGCAAACGCAGCCAACGAAGTTTACTGAAGCCAAGCAGGCAAATTGAGAAATCATCATGAGCAACAACTGCGTCCGTGATTTTGTCCGCTCATGTGCTTTTCCTTGGGGTTTTTGCATAATGAGTTTTATGAACCTGCAGAGATAAAAGCCAGTTTTAAATGCGAAATCCTGCCGGGGGTTCCAGAGCACGCGTACCGGCTGCTAACAGCAAGGTTAGCATGGGCACTGCGCTCGCGTCTCCCGCTCGGGGCGACAGGAAGCGGAGAGCGGACACTCTTTGGCTTGCTGTGGGCGCGAGGAGGGACGATTGGCCGTCCAGGATTACGAGCCCGCGCGGACCGGGGCCTCGTGTCCGCTGGGGCAGAAGTTGCCGGGCCAGGAGTACGAAAGCAGACTCCTGCCCTGCCCTCCGCTGCCACGGTTCACCGTCTTCGGTTTCTCCCCTCCCTCCTCTCCCCGCGGACGGGGGAAGACATGATCGGAGGCAGGTGCGCAGGCTTGGCGGCCGAAGCATGCTTTCCGCCCTGCTGCCGCGTCACCCACAGGGCCGCGGCGGCGTCCTGTTACGGAAGAACGGCGCAAGAAAGTGGGGGGCTACTGGACGGCTCCAATCAGGGGCGCGGACGGGCTGTTGGCGCACCGGGCCAGTTTTCCCACGGGCCATGGGTGGAGTCCATGAGAAGGCGCGGAACAGGTGGACGGGCATTCGGCCAGGCATGTACACTGCTGCCAGTCGGCTGACGGGGCTGCCACAGCGGGCACCAACCGCGCAGCAGCAGGGGGGCCCAGGGCAGGCGTCCACGGCCGGGACTGCAAGGAGCCGGCAAGAGGAGAAACGCCCACAGGCAACCGCGGGGCCCGGCGGCTGGGGCCAGCGGGCTCCGTCGACGACGTCGCGGGCTCGCCGCCGCCACGGCCGGCTACAGGAGGACCAGGGTCTCCGCGGCGGAGAGTGCAAAGGGGAGTGCAGGGCTGCGCGCCCGGGGCCTTGGCCTGGTTCTGCTCCGGCGAGAGGCCTCCGGGAAGCGGAGGCCGGTAATTTAACGCCGGCTGCCAGCTAATGCTGTCAAGGCAGCAAGGCGCTGCCGCCTGCAGAAAGCGGCTGGGCTGGTTTCTACCTATGCGGTTAAATAAGAGCCTGGGCAGAGGGGCTCGGTGGCGGCATTGCGCCGCTGTCGGCGAGTATAGGCGCGTCGCTACCACAGCGGTCATCAATAACACGCGCATGAGCGCCGGTAATAAACCGGGCCTCATGTGGACAGGCAGCTGCACACACCCTCCAGTCACCGCGCGCTGAGCGTGTACTACGGCCGTGCATGACTGAGCAGCCCGGAGTGAAACGGGGGCAGCGTGTGGAGGTTTGCCTCGGCAGCGCTTTCGCCTCACGGGCAGCCGGCGAGGGGCAATGGCATGGGCTCGTCGGCCATGGACCGAACGCATTACAGGCACATCACAGAGAAGCGGCAGAACGGGAGGAATGAACACGTTCTCCGCGCAGGCTGAGTTGGGGCCGGGCCGCAGCGGAAGCGCCCGGCAGCGGCCACGGGGCGCCAGGGCTCGGCTGGGCCAGAAGCGCTGCTGGTTTCTAACCTATCGTTAATTTAACCTGGCGAGGGCTTCGGCTTAAATTACGGCCGCTGCCAGGCTAATTCTGTTGACTTAACCCAGCAGGGCTCGCTGGCAGAGCC
>NW_011349989.1:9154-45439 GCF_000735185.1 Notothenia coriiceps
AGAAGAAGAGGCGCAAAATAACCTGGCGGAATAATAAAGAATTTTGTGCGTAGCATAACAGATAGTTGGAATGCTGTGTCAGCATTCCCACTAAATGAGAGACAGATAGGTGCATGAGATAAAGAGATTAAGTTTTTGTGTGCAGACATTAAAGTTACTTTCATATAAAGGAAAAGCCTTTATACCAGTCCGAACAAAGAATTATTGTAATCTAATTATAAGATATGTTTATGATATCTAACATATCTGATTATTTATTTCGGGACTGACTCTGCAATCACAGAACAGCAAGGCATAAACAGTATAACAGAAAATATTACTATAATAATAGTATTTCTTACAGTAAGAGTTAAGTAAAAATGATTTTTATGTTAATGATTTAAATAATGTTTTAAAACAATGTCTGTCTATAATACAACGTTTATGCTATGCTGACTGTCTTTGCTGGGCTGTGAGGCAGAGTTGAATCAGTGCAGACCTCTGGTCCTCCGGCTACTGCCAAATGGGCCATTAAGTTCAGCAGGCAACCATCCGACTGCCAAGGCTTCACCACATCCTGATATTATAATCAAATTCTCTCTTAAGCCAGACCACTTAGACTAAACTACAGATGCAGAAAAGCAAGAAAATAAACTGATCCAAGAGACAACATTACAAAAGGTTATTCTTTGTCTGGTGCAATGGATGAGATCAAGTGGCAGAACAGAAATTACAATCCCTAGTCTCCCTCACAGTCTGACTGGTCTGACTGACCCACCGCAAAGAAGAACATTTGAGACAAGGACACTCTTTGTATGCTGTCCAGCTCTCTGAGAGGTTTGACCGGATTTTCCTGGATACTTAAAACAACTCTGAACACGTATGCTACTCTCTGGGTATCACAAAGACATTACCTTTGCACCTACAAATTAGCAAACTGCAAAAAAACACAACCAGGAGGAAGCTTTATCTTTCTTTGCTTGAAGGATGAGATTTTAAAAAGGTAGAGATTGTCTTGCTGCCCCTAGAATAAGATGTTCTGCAGGATTCATGCCACCAAGTTATCATATGCACCTGTAGCTTGTAAACCTCAGCATCAACCTGATCTGACCAAAGTACAAAGTTTAAAACTACTGTTTTTAAAAAAAGGTATTTCGTCTCCTTCGCATCCAGTCGTCTAACAAGAAGGTATACACTCTAAAATGTGTTTTCCTCTTCCCACCAGCAGGAGGAGATGCTGCTTCATGGACTGAACACAGCTCCCTGTTTTCTTGGGATTGATGTCATGATTCCTATGTGAGACCAGAGCTGAGAACTGAGAGCAGCAAAGCATATTGTGAGTTCACAGCAGGCTCAGGTGATACTGTAATGTGGGAATGAACCTTAGAGAAGGTGTGGGAGAGTGGATGCGTGGAGGGAGATAAATGGAGGGAAGAGGAAGGTGATAATATCGATAGGTGTATGAGTGCTTTGGCACTTGGAGAGCTGTGACGGTTAAAGCAAGACAAGGCAGGTAGAAGAGGGTTTTTCATGGACCCGTGGTAAACAATCCTGCACGAAGACCACATGATGACACATTTGAACAAAAAAACATCCTAGCAGCATATAGTGGCTCATTTGCACACCATCTGATCTAGTTTTGTGTGTTCCTTTTACATGGAAAGAGTATATCTGGTTGTGATTATGCATTCAAAGGTAACTGAACTTTGGCACACAATCCCAGACCTGGAAGTGCAATTAAATGGGCTATGATTAGATGGGGACCCTCTGCAATCTCTTTCATTTCTAAGAAGTAACTGAATCCAGCCAACAGCCACACAGTCTCCACATCATTTAATTGCTGCCTGTTTGAAATGTACCCTATATCTCTGTCTCTGGCCCTCACCTATATGATTTCCATAAATAGGAGGGGGAACCTTTGGTTGACATGTATGAGAAATGAATATACAGTATAAAGTGTCAATTTCTGTCACAAAAAGTAGTATCTGAGATCATTAGCCCTGTTACCTGTCGCTGTTGAAGCAGTCTTTGTCGTTATGGCAACCTGGGAGTCATCCTGGACACCACCCTCTCTTTTCCAGGCGCACATCAAATCTGTTACCAAATCCGCCTTCTACCATCTCAAAAACATTGCCAGACTCCGGCCTTTACTCTCTGACTCTGTGGCAGAAACACTTGTACACGCCTTCATCACATCCCGTCTGGACTACTGCAATGGAGTCCAGTCCGGGGTTCCCAGCAAAACCCCGGACCGGCTCCAATACGTCCAAAACTCTGCCACCAGGCTTCTCACCCGCACCAAGCCATGGCAACATATCACTCCCACCCTCATCCACCTACACTGGCTGCCGGTCAAGTCCCGGATTCAGTACAAACACTCCTCCTCACGTACAAGTCCCTCCATACCCTCGCCCCCCAGTATTTATCGGACCTCCTCCATCCCTACACCCCTTCTCGGAGTCTGCGGTCCTCAGACACGGGCCTGCTCTCCATCCCCCGCTCTCACCTCCGAACTGTTGGTGACAGGTCGTTCAGTGTTGCGGCCCCCACCCTCTGGAATGCACTTCCTGCCGAGGTCCATAATGCTGCCTCCCTGGACATCTTCAAATCATCATTAAAAACACACCTGTTCATCCTGGCCCTCGGGCCCTAGCCCTTTCTTGGTCCCTCCCGACTTCCTTTATTTTTTGTTTGCCCTTTGATTGTCTGTTTGTTTTGTTTGTCCACCATGTACAGCGACCTTGGGTCCCTTGAAAGGCGCTATATAAATATCATTTATTATTATTATTATTATTATGAACAGCTGAAGGTTAAGGAGAGATAATAATTCAATCAAACACATTTCCTGGCTTCTCCAAACGTTCCCTCTGCTCTTCGACTCCATATGGTCCCTATATATATATATATATATAACTGTGATATTGAAGTTGCTTTGCATGCTAATATTATGTGTTGCCTACTTCAAAAATGTGGCGAGGAAAAAAAAAGAAGAAAGACTAGAAGTATGGTCTATATACAAATATCAGAATCTCCTGAAATAAACCAACATTTTTGTTGATATTTAACGCTGTGTATTTAGCTTACAAATACTGGGACTAAAGAGTAAAAGTAAAAAGCAACCATACATGTTAGTATTGAAACTGATACTCAGTATGATTTTAATCCTTTGTCCTCTGTTTCTTTATTCATTTCCTCATTTCTATTTCTTATCTTCTCAAAGTTCGTCCCTGATAAGAAAAAGGTGGTATTGATGACAGAGCGAATGAGACGAATATAGATAAAGCCTTTTTTTTGTTCAGCCATGGGAGTATGAAGTCTATCCTCACAAGGTTTTAGAGGGTAATGTTTTAATCCTTTTGTGTAGAAATATCTTTATTTGATGTTATATTCTGATGTTGACAGCATCTATCATTTGTGACTCACAATATAAATGGCCATCAATGCATGGATGCTTGATGGTGGATTATGTTTAACAGAAGAGGTGTCATCACATGTTGATGACCCCTCTGCGAGAGTCATTAGAAACAAAGCAATCTTGATGGTCTCAGACTGATTCCAATATGGTGTTACAAAGTCAAACAACAGGACCGAGTGTCAGAGTAATCAGTCATCAGAGCTGTCCTCTCAGCAACCAATCAGGGGCGTATTAATCAAACTAAAGGAGGAGAAGGAGCAGGAGGCTCCTCTGTGCTTCATGACATGGTCCTGCATGACAATATCCAAAATAAATCCTTTGTACACAGGGAGCATGCTCAGAGGAAAAGTACAAACTACTCTCCTACGTGTTTCTACCAAAGATGTATTCTGGCCTAATTCAGCAGTGATATTACAGCATGTTATGCAAGACAGGGATATTAGTGAAGTAAACATTTAGATTAGTAGCCCTGGCCTTCACTTCAGGGGACTGTGAGCAACGTCTTTCCAGAAAACTGCAGAGCAAATATTTGCCTTCACTCAGCCCTGTTAATTATTTATGTGTGGAGACTATTCATGGCTCCTCTGATCGCATCACTTTCTTCTTGCTTTTCTGTGGGACTCAATGAAAAATAAAGCCATTGGTGTACACACTGCACATAAACACACACTGCCACACTCATTGTTGCTCAAAAAAGACACTAAATATATTTAATTTATATTTGACCACCCCTTATTCTTTTCCAACAAGTACACATGTTTTTAATACAAATGGTAGACTTGAAACCATTGATGCAGGTTTTGAGTTATGTTACATTTTAAAAGTGTGCATTGTATTACATACATTTTTTAATTAAAAACAAGTTTTTCCTCCTCCTTTCTCATCCCAGCCTTTAGAGACTTAAGTTGTTTGTCCCTTTTTATCTTTCTCCAAAGTACATGCCTGTCGCACCTGAACAATAGTGAATTGCACAAACACAGATCCACGTACTGCAGATCCTTAAAATCCAGCTGTGAGATTATATTGAAAGAGCACTGGACCAATTCAGGATTGCCCTTGAAGATGGACCTTTACAAAAACAACGATCAAAATCTATTCACCAAAACTGGAGACTTTGTCATCTTTATTTGACATGTTCTTTTACCACATTTACCACAATGCACCTGAAGCGGACTCAAGTCTAAATCACTTTTATCAGAATTCATGCAGCTCCCTCTGGGGCCACATATGGCTTCATTCAACTTGCAATAGTGCTTCCCATGATGCTTGGGTCAAAATGGAGTTATCCTTTAGTTTTTCTGAGTTTTTCTTAGGTTAGGGAATTGATCAGATAGTTGTTATATTTCAGCATTACATGCGGCATATGCTCTCTGGCACACCTTTTAATGCAAGCTTAGACATGATCAAATCTGCTGTCTGGCTCAATCAAATGCTCACATGTGAAAGTACAACCTTACAGCTATATCTCACCATTGATTTAAAAGTCGTCTCTCATTATATACATGTTATTGCTTCCATGTCTGGACTGGTCCCAGCTACTCCTGCAGGTGGCTGCTCTATTGCTACAGTAGGTGCAGTTTTTTTCTATGATACATCTCACAATGGGGGATAACTTTAACACCACATAATAACTTGAATAAAAAAGATTTTTTTTTTACATCAACATCACTGCTATTGCTCCTAGTTTATATTGTCAGAAGAACAAATTTTTTGTAATATGTTGGTGTATATTTAGAATAAATACAAGTTCAATAAGGATAATGATATGGTATATTAGGAGGATTTATCAAAAATGTTGACTCAAATTGTGAAAACTTTCTTAGACCAGGGATGGAAATTATTATTGCAAGGTAGTGGTATTTTCTATAATCTTAAAGACATGACCCCCCTTCATTTGGTTGTTAATGAATAAGTCAACACCTTTGAGTCTAATAAACCCCAGAAGCATCTGGGAAGACATGAGGGAACATCAGCTTTGTTAAGAGCAGGCAGGCTTCACCGCAGACGATCATTCAGGATCCCCTTAATCAACGAAGCCACAATGAATCTTTTTCCACCTCAGAAATAACCTTCTACATGGACAGAACTTTGCAGCAAGGTGTTGATTGGGTATTTACAGCACCTCAGGAATCAGCAGGGCGCTGTTTCACTGCTCTGGCAGGAATAGTGGTGATGATGGCTGCCAGTGCCACGGGCCACAGAGACTGCTACTTATTACTCAAGAGGAAAAGGAAACTCCCCATTTAATTAAAGCAGTTAGAGGTCAGCAGCAAGCCAAAGTCCACCACTCTCCTCTGTCTAATTTTACATCAGGCACTCTGTTTAAATTCATTCTCCTTCCATGTTGCTCTAAATAGCATCCTACCAGTGTTTGATTTCTGCAGGGTTGTGTCTCCTAAAAGCCCTGACCGTCAAATACACATTCATGGTGCAGCGTTTCTGCGCTCAAGCTCCATACAGACCGCACGCTCTAATGTATGTAAATTGCATATTTAGTTTGGGGAGATGAAGCAGCTAGGGATTACAATTTAACAAGGAAAATGCTTTCTGTGGTCAAAGATCAGTTAGATTGAATTAAGAGATTAGAATACATTTGCCTTGCAGTTATCTGGATTTGAAGAGCGGCCTGTTTGTAAAGCTTCTTCATTTAAAGTGGCAAGGAAAAGGGCCTGATTTAACTAAACTGAGCTTATTATAATGATGACAGAGGATAAGATTATGGAAGAAAATTTGATCAGAATTTTAACTAATGTAGACGACAGAGAATAAATCTGCAACTTTAAAAAAAATGTATTCATCGTTTTAATCAGTTCTAAAGCAAGAATACCAAATATTAGCTGATTCCAGCTTCTAAATTATAATCATATCATGTAAAGTATCCTTTGGCATTTGACCATTGCTTTGAATAAGCAAGCCATTTAAAGATCTTGGACTTTGGGAAATTGTGAGATGCCACAAGTAGAGATTCTTTTAAAGCAAACAATCTTAAAATCTTTAGTTCTGATTACGCTCTATGTTAAAAGGGTTTTGAAACTCGTTTAAGATTCACCATGACTTCTAGATCATGCATTAAGCCCAGTTTCTCTTTAGGCATCTCGTGTGTGGACCAAAAAAAACCAAAACACATCTTTATTTTCATTTCCACATTGTTACTATGTTTATTTGTTTCAAATTCCAAAACTGCTGTAAACCTGTACCTCAACAAATGTCAAATAAAGTTTTAAATCTTGAAACTTCTTCAGAATGTCATTTTTGTGGGGGGAGTTAAAATGTGACTCTCTGGTGGTCCAATCCGGAATTTAAATGTGTCCCACTGTCTGATTGCTTGTTTTATATATGTTAAGAATATATAATATCAATTCACTTACATGTTTTATATATGACAATTTAATTTTTCGTAGCAGATTGATGTCACCAAAAAAAAGTCAAGAATAAAACCGAAATGCTGCGATCTCTTAGTGTATGTAAGCCGGCATTTTAGGTGGTATTCGCAATATGGCACAGGCGAGTGATATACAGTATAGCACAAACAAACACAGTGGGATACATACTCTTGATAACACAAGAGAAGATGCCTGATTAACCTTTAGTTTTTAAGTTAAGTTATATTGTACAAAACCACAGTGGGTGGAAGTGACATTTGCTAACCATTTATCAACACATTTGTTTGTCCCAGTAGTTTTTGATAAAGATTTTTTTACTTTCATGATGGGAGTTCACTTCATTTTCATCTTTGCCCATGAGAAGAGTGTCATATCTTTGGTGTTATTGATTAGCAATATTTATAGAAACATTTAATCAATATCCTCAATATCAATATCAATATCCTCTTTAATAACACCATTCTGGAGAGTTTGGCTGTCAGTGCACTACTGAAACTCCAAAAAGCCATTTTGGCTTAACAAACTAATTTGCTCTGCTTTCTTTTTTTATGCCATCTTACATTTGAGAAATGCCATTCAGAAAACACAGTTTAATATGTCGCACTACAGTCATTATGTATTCATTGAAAACTCGAAGTAGTGTGTACTCATTCTCTTTGTGGCAAAAATAATTGATAAGGGCTACAAAATAATCCATGTTTTTGTTGTTGATGTAAACCATTAAATATGTTTTTCTACTATATGGCCTAAAAACAAACACAATTCAGGGGTGCATTGTGTTATGGATTTTAGAATTATGAGATCGTGTGTGTACTGGGACAGAGTTTTTAAAAAGTGAAAGACAGCTAAAGGTGAACGTGGTCATACCATATTTTTTTGACAAATTATAAAAAATTACATGTCAGACCATATGAGCTTTTCCCGTACTGATATCCATCATACTTTGGTGTAATGGGATTTCCTCGGTGAGTAGCACTCCTTCCTTGAATGTCACGCTAGGCCGCAGGTCAGACCTCCCCTGTGGCTCCACGCTCAGCTTTGTTCAGGTGATGGATTGAGCATCAAAACCTCAAAGAGGTATGAGGACTGCAGAAAGGCTTCGATGTTCCAGGAAAGGCTTAAAAATAACCCATGAATATGGATTGTCTGGCTAGTGAATCTTAAAACATCACGATTATCATAAAAGATGTATACTGTGAACTAGGTACTGCAACTAACTGGGCCTACAAATGTTTTTAACTCTTACAAATTCAATTGATTATTTTTATTAATTTGTTCCAATAGATTATAATAATTATCAGTTAAAACTAAAAAACTGCAACATTCAATTCTGTCCATCTGTTTTAATTAAATCCCAATGGATATGAAAATATGTCAGAGATGAATATAACTCGGGAATGACGGGAAGGATTTTCTCTGTCCACTAGGGGGGGAGAGAGTACAACACATCCGACCAAACTGGCCTCCCTTTGAATCTGTGCATGATCCAAATCTTACTAAAGCCCTGCATCACCAAGCAAGTTATAAAACATTTTCATCGGAAACATCTACTTAATCATTATTTATCTTTTCCCAAAAAGCATTGGCCTTTGGCCTTCTGTTTTACAAAAAAGCCTTAGCATTCATGACATTTTCTTTCCAATACATATCACCAATCTTTAGGCAATATGAATTGATGCATTCTGGAACTTATTGAAGATGTTTTGGCATGGTCATAATTATTAATCGTAAATAAATTATCATTTTTAAGTTTGCTTGCTGATATACCCTGAATTTAAGAAAGAAAACTGCCTAACCCAACCTAGTTTTATTTGTTTGACTGAAGATACATAATATAGACGGTTTATTTACTTGTATGCATGTATGTTAAATGACGTGAATGATGTTATCTGTACATTTAACATGGGATAAAAAAGAAAATCAGGATAAGATTGTGCTAACACAACTTCATATCAAACTACACAACACAACATCAAGCTAACATAACATAACCGTTGCATTTTATTTGATATTGTGTAAAAATTCAAACTTGCAATGTGTTTGAATAACATGTCAGCTGAAATATTTAAGGCAGTTTCACATAAAGCCTAGAACACCCATAAACAGAGCAAAATCAATTTCAAGCAACTTAAAGACAGGATAGCTGAATAACAGATACAGGTTAGAGAACAGTAAATGAATGAAAAATAAAATGTTCTGGAAATATGTGCGCTTGAGATAAGAACATTTTATGTGGAGCTTTTCTTAAGTCCAAACAAGGCCTGACACATTTTTCTCAGTGAATTTGATTAATAAAGCTAGATCTCAAATCTCCAGCTGAATACCAATGCAATGATAAAACCTCAAAGATTAATGTGATATACAGGACAAAAGATGAAGCCTTTGGAGTTTCATTCAAAAATGGGGGGAGAGTAAAACAAAGCAGCAAAAATTGGTCATAAAAGCATGGTAAGCGCATGATTTAGTGGGGCGATAAAGAGCGGAAAGGTGGCCATTCATCATGGAGGCTAGCTCACCAGGAGAGGGCCTGTCACAGACACCAGCAGGTCTGGGAGGCATTTGGGAGGAATAGAGAAAGCAAGAGCCTCCAGTTGCCCCTACAACCTGTCTGTCCCAATGTCTTTTCCAGATGGACACATACAGACCTCGGATGGTTGACGAGTGCTTTGTCTTTTCAGCTCTGCAACTCCATTGTCACAGCAGTGTTGAGAGATGGATGTTGTTAACTGCAAAGTAATGGACCAGACTCAAGAAGTTTAAGATCTGCAAAAACAGATGATGGGAAAAGAGGAAGGTTTATTGTTGTACCTCCAGGTTGCACTATAACACTACGAGGGGAATATATAATGAATACATTGACCCTCAAGTATGAATTGCAATTGTCTCTCGAAAAAGGACCAACATTTTCTTGCCACTTGAAGCTAAAGCAAATAATAATACCTCCTGTCAGCGCCTGTTGTTGACTAACTTGCACTAAAGTATAAGAACCACACAAGCAAAACCGATGCACAAGTGTGTTTATTTCTTGACTTCACTGTTCTAAATCTGTGTTTTTACTCAGATACACATAAAGCCTGTGTGACAATAATACCAAATGCAGGTAATCTCCAAAAAACAAAGGTCTCAATGCTCTTTTTAACATTAATAACATATCTTGTGTTGGCCACTTAGCCGCAAAGTGTTTTTGCTGTTGTTGGTCTAATCCTTTTTGAATATAATCATACTTAGTTGTGGGTTTCATTTTTATTATAAGGCTACACTTCCCATATTAGGCATTACATATGTTTAGTTTATAAGACTTAGTTTAACCACAAAAAGAGACAAAACTGTTGACATTATACACATCTCCTAAATAAATATATTTATTGATTAAAAAACGTTTCTGATTATTTAGACTGTAGTGAATTTCCTAGATTCTTTATGTTTTCTATACTCATTTGTATTTAGCGAGCTTCACCTTTCATCTTTCAACCAAATACACGCAAAGGGACGTCACTTCCTGTTGTCATTTGTTGCCGCATCTTTGAAACAGCTGGACCTTTGCAACGGAGTTAGGCATGTTCTTTGTTATGCAAAAGACGGCACACTGCAAGTTTCCCCCGGAATCCAAAGTTTGGGAAAACATGAAAGGTGTCTTAAAAACAGCGGTAAGTGTTGTCAAAAAAAAACGCGCGTTTCTGAAACTTTTACCGTGAGTCCTACTTTCCAAAAAACAGATGTGTTTGCCTCTAATACAGTATGTCTCTGTTAAACGATGCAAATGATCTGATGATTGAAACACGATGCTACAAAACGTATGGCCATAAACTGGTGACTGGGCCAACTACAAACTACCAAACCAATAGCATTTTTTATTTAAATAACAAAAATTATACATGTTGAACACCTGCAGAACACTGCAATAAATGGCGCTGGGTTTCCAGGTGAGCGCCAAATCTGAAAAAAGTAAACAAAGATTTAGCGAACAAAAGTTAATTATGTCATGCAAAATGCACTTTTGTACGTCTTTTATACATGAATATGTGTCCCCGGTGTTCCAGGGAACTCACCAAGTGTCAGAAAACACAACCCTCTCATATTTTCCTCCATACCCAAATCTCTTAAAAAGGGGCTGCAACGGATCTGATACAGACTGATCCAGATTTGAACACTTCTATGACGTCACAGAAGTGGCGCTACGGCTATTGGGTCAAGAGATTTGTCTGAAGAAGAAGACAACCAGACTGAAGCTCTCTGGGAAATGAACCACTATTCCAGACAGTCATCAGGTGTCATAAGCATAACACCATTAGATAACCTAACAGTTGCTGCATTATGTGTTGAATATTTAGCAATGTATTTCTAGATAACTTTTTAGCCATAGTCTGAACTCATAATATGAGCTGCAAAAAGGGAAATAAAAGAAAGTACTAGTTAGTTGACTGAATATAAGTAATTCCTATTCAGTCAAAGTGGTCCATGTTTTATGTTATTCACTACTTTAATGTTTTAGAAACCTTTTGAGAACAATAAAAGTACTAGGTTATTTGTATTAGGCTACAGGTAAAGTGGGTTAGAAAAGGTGTGCCCTATTTCTAAAAAACTATCCATGTATTAATCTTGTTTCGACAGCAAAAAATGACTGTGTGACCATTACACATGTAATCTTAACACATAATATGTTTTTTTTTCAGGAAATAAAGTTATACAAAGTAATTTTCTGTTATACACTAATTTCTTTGTTGAGTAGATGTATTGCTGCTATGGTATTGCTACATGAACTTTGCATACAATTGAGACACTATACTTTGTCTTAACATTGCACCTTGAACTGTAACCTCTTGCTCATATATTTACTGCCCAAAGGATTGTAGACGTACACTTATCAGGGATTAGTCCTCTGAAAATATACAATTATTGTTTTGGGGTATTGTAGAAAGTCTTTCCAATATCAATTTCCAAGTGCAGTTTATATTATGGATACAACCTCGAAAAATACTGGCTTAGGTTTCTTTTTGCCGTTCTTTGAAAGTGATGAAACTTGTGGCATCAAAGCCCAAGTGCTTTATTCAAGTAGCTCCTAAAGTCAGAGCTGTTATAGTGATTATGCCCTTATGTCATTTACTTCTAAAGTGTCAAGGTCATGGTGTCAAAATGAACATGAGTGCTGTAGATTAAGTAAGTTGAGATGTGTGGGTTGAACAAACCACTCTTTCAGAAGTTAAAGAAAGAGTAAGAACCAAGCTCAAGTGGGGAACCCCTTCTGCCGGTTCCCTTGTCAGAATTAATAAAGCTAATATTGGTGTGGTCTTCTCAAGATGCTTCATATGCCAAACATCTGTTTAAAGAACTTTTTTTGTTTTTGTACAAAGAAAACCTGACAGCAAAAGCATTGAGGCTTTGTGTCAGGGTTAATAATTGTTTGAAGTTGAACCTTCCGCAACTTTGACATTTTTCCCCATATTGTGTTCAGTGGGCAAAATGTGATTTGATGACTGAAATTGGGCTGATTCTGTATCGTTCTTCTTCCTTTTTCTTTTCTGAGGTCTTAGTGTGTCCGCAACAACAGATAAAAGAAAAACATAAGGTTCAGTGAAGAGTGATTTAAAAAAAATAGTTCCTCTGTGAACCAGCATTTTAATTAAAACCATTTGTTCCAAGACCTGTACTCAATGTTTCCCATTAGTCATGTTTGAGGGATTACAGACAGCACCAATGAATGTCAAAGATGAAATGGAAAATGCAGATGTGCGAACAATGTGGCTCTTTTTATACAGCTATACAGCTCAAGCTATCACAGCTTTTTTTGTAATTTTGAAAAATTAACTGGCATGGACAAGGTTCCTTAAATCCACTTAAAAATAAAGATGAAATTCCTCTGAAAATATAAAATCTGGAAGACATTTCTTGTGGGTCAGCAGGGGAGCTCTTCAAGGACCTTTAAAGATTTCTTAAAACATTTGATCTTTTTCAATTACATTTCCAGCACTGACCAATAAAATGTTATGTTAATTATCCATGTATTTCATTTCTGATTTTGTCATTTTATTTTATTAAAGGTTGGCTTGATTTTCTTTTGTGAACAGTTATTTTGAAACCTTTGAAGTTGAAACAAAATCGAGATCTCACAGGCAGACGGGTGCTAGGTAGTTAGTAAAGAAGATCCTGGAATGCAGACACATTAATAATGGCCCTGTTAATATGCTGTGTCTTGTCTGTATGCATGTCAATCATTTGCGCACCATTGTTCCAGGGTTAGTACCTCTGTCAGTCATGTCTTGTATCTTCTTCCTCAAATTTCTCACGACAGAAAAAAAGGCAATCTGGATAGCCTATGCCACTTTCTCATTTCCTTAGTGCTTGAGTATCATATCCATACTGGCAGGGTTAGTGTTCTTCAAAAGCCTTCCTTAATTATGTTGTGTATGTATGTACCTAATGTCTTTACATATATGCTCTGTATTTGATCTTTCAGAGATATTAATTGTTTAAACATACCACCTACAGTGTGATTCAGCATTTAAAATACAGAGAAGAATATTATTTCACTGAAGCAGGCGATAGAAAGACTTTTCCTACTTGTGCTTTGAGGAGAATAAGTGAGGGATATACAGTAAGAGAAGTGAAATGTTATACTGCATCCAGCCACTGAGAAAGGAAAGGCAACGATCAGTAATGAGTTTGGCTGTTGGTCCCGTATGATTATTAAGAATTGCTTCTGATAACATAGCTGTATGAATTATATCATGGCATTGGCATTTGTAATGACATCTTTGCTTTCCCCATTTCTTTCTGTTTGTGAAATAGCACCCTGTCAGCGCTCCTGCAGATCTTCAGAGAGGAAAGAGTTAGGAAGGAAAGAACACGTGCAAGGGTTTCAAAACCAGGTATCAACATTTTCCTTCTATTTGTCTACTTTTCAAGATTTTGGCATATTTATGGGGCTTTACTTTAGGCGCAGGCCTTTCGATGTTATTTGCAGAAAGCACACTCTGTTCAAATCAAGTTAACAAAAGCTGAGTGCCCAGCCATGTGATCATGACCTCGCAGATGAAGGGCCAAATGATGTGATGCAAATGGGATCCAGCATTTATGAGAGCTCCACACAATTAATAATGGTACCAGGTTATGAAATTCAAAGACTGGTAACAATCATTTTATAAAAGCTTTGTTTTAAGCAGAACATTGAGGGGCATGATATGAATTAAGCAATAGCTTATCAAAAAGAAGAGGGAATTGTAAGTTGTTTTAAATCTTAGTAAGTTGGGTGCAGGTTTTAACAAAAATGTTACGCTGGTCTCTGCTGGGCTCACCGGAAATGTTTTACACATACCTGTGAAAGTGGAATACTGCCTGCCCAAGAAACCTTTTAAAGCATTTCCTGCAATATAACATTAGAGTGTTTTTCCTTACTGCAGGACATAAACACATTAATACTGAGGGTCAAGTATTTGATATAACATGTTGAAAAAAACATGTTAAAATATGTAACACTCAAATGTTATTTAAAAGAACCGAAATAAAAGAACAAAAAGTAACATTTAAAGATTATGGTATTAAAAAATGTAATTCGATCATCAAGTTAAAATTATCCTATGTTATACAATAACTTTGTGAATGCTAAGATGGAAAGCGAGAGGCCTGCATTGTCCTGACTGAAGAAGTCAGGACAATGCAGGCTGACTCTTGGGGCTGAGTCAGAGGAAAATGTGGTGTGCCAAATGTGAAATAAATAAAAAGAACTGAAAATGGCTGCTCTCTTGGCTGTACCCTTGGTCCCTTGCTCTTTGTTAAAACCATATCTCTGCTGCTCCATTGCCCCCAGCTACATTAAATCCCATTAAATTCACCTTCATTAAAGCAGTCCTCTCTGCTCCTTGCAGCAGCCCCTCTCAAGGACAGAGCAGTAATGAGGCTGGACTGGATTTAACCTTGAAGAGTACAGGTTTTCATTTCAAAATCAATAACTTATGGTTCAAAACTGCCACTGGATCCAGGCTATAATTTTCAAGCATTAATTGTGTGGATTAGGTTTCTCCAGCAGTGAGAAGGTATTTAACTCTAAGCTGCAGTGTAGATATTGCATTTATCATTTATTTCCCCTCCTCTATTTTGTAATAGGAATTGACAGCTTGCACATTTTCTATATTAGTGACTGTGTGTGCCTGTGTACACTTTGCTGCACAGATGGGATATCTTAAGGAGATTGTATTTCAAAGGCTTTGTATGAGTATAAGTAATTAGGCTGTACAGTGAAACCAAGCAGAGGGCAGGAGGCTGGAATATCCTCAATTCAGTATTGCAGCTCAGTGTCATCATTCACTCTAAAGAGGTAGAAATATAAGATGTCTCCTTCACAGATGTGCCGGCAAGTTTTGGCATTCACCTGCTATCAGAAGTCAAAAATCTTGAATTATAAATGTAAAAACATGTGAATGATAGGCAGACAGCAGCAACAAGAAAAAAAAACTAACCTATAGTGAAGGAGTGACATTTGTTTAACCTTACGTACTTCTCCATGTTTTAGTGGGACATTTCCCATATTAGTTTTGCTTTCATTGTCATAAAATTGTATGGAAAGCATTAACTTGTCCTGCGGTGATAATTTCTGCCCGACATGTTCATGATATGAAATATTGGATCTTTTCATAAAATGGGGAGGGCTGAGGCTGTAGTGATCACTGGAGCTTAATTTTTTAATCAACTTCTCTCTTTAAATTAAGCTTTATTAAATTACAAAGCTCACACAGTGGGAGTAGGACACAGGCAGAGATGGCCCAGTGTAAAAAAAGAGCTTTGTGGGATAATTAAATAAAATTAATAAAAAACCCGCCAGCATAGACTGAGGAGAATGGGAGACCCGGTAGCCATTTTCATGCTCTGCTTTTCTTTCATTCATTCTCATTAGACTCTCAGCAAATTTACCATGCAGAATTATGAGAAGAAGAAAGGGATACAATGTCTCCAAGATATTGATGGATAGTAAATGGAAACACAATTACATTCAGGATTCTTCACACGAAGAAAAAAGAAACCTCTCATTGTTGCTGCTTTGCCAGCAAGCAAAGAAATCGAACCGCATTTGGTGAAGCTTGGCAGATTTGGTTTAGAAGTCTGAGGATTCAGTACTGTAATGCTTTTTGTAGTTAATTAACATTTTGACAAAAAGTTTGTGATAGAGAAATGTACAGTTTTTCATACTAGTATGGTTATACAGTTGAGAACAGGCATAGGCAACTTTATTTTTTCTACTAGAAAAGTCTTTGTGAGCGGGCTTTATTCAAGTGCAGGAACGTTTTAACTTCTCCTGTATCCTGGACTAAAGGTGTCTTTTTGTCATGGTTTTGAGGCTTTGGAATATAATGTCGGAAAAATGGATGAATTCACAGTCTGTTTCATCTTGTGAACTGTACTTTTCCTCAAAAATCCCTATTAATAGTATTTGCTACATTCTGTTCCCAGTATTTTTCATCTCTTTATAGCAGTCATTGCTTTATATTCCGTGACATTTTTTCCAATCCTGTCTGAGTTTTATAACATTTTGTGAATTTTGGTGCCTGATAAACCTTTTAGCTAAAATATCAGTTAATTTAAACTGGCCTTAATAAATCAGGTTTCATGTTCCACATGTATTTTAAATGACACACTCCGAACATTCAGCTGCTTTTAATGTTGGACTGTTTTCCTGCAAATGATGAACTGATGGTATCTTTTAAAAGCATTTGAATTGAACAGCAGGTCACCAAGGTGAAAGGCACTGGGAAACATGAAGTCCAAACATAAGGAAAGGAGGAAGCTTTGCCCTAAATTATTTTGAAAATAGGTTAGCCCCAAATAAATAGGAGACTTTGATTCTGCTAAAACAGCAGCGATTAATACTTCGTATTGCATTGGCTGTGTACATCATAGGAATCCCTTTTATATATTTTTTTATCTCACACTATCTGGCCCAATCTTAATGGCGTACTTTGTCGGGTCAAAGAACTGTTATACCATCAAATCAGAGAGGTGCACTGGAACTTGTCTTTAGGAGGTTTATCTGGAATAAATATCTTGCTAATTTCACAGATCAGTAATGAGGCTGAACTCTCAGGAAGGATGCCAGATGAGAAAGAGTCTTATGAACCAAGACACAGGACCCAAAAGCAGGACTCGAAGACAGTTGTCCAAAAATAGAATGTTGTGTATTAACAAAACAAAATCGTACTTTCAAAAAATAGAAAGTAGTTAAATAACAAAAAAACTAAGTTGTACATCAAAACAAAACTCACTTGGCAAAAGGTCTAAATCTCAAAGTAAAGTGTCAGGAGTCAAAAGGCCCAGGTTCCCAGGACATGAAACATAACGAACTGACAAGGGAACAAAGAAACACAAGGGCTATTTATAGGTGAGGGAGGATGGGCACAGGTGAAAACTATCAGGGCAGAGCCAAGCAATCTAAAGGGCGGGAAACACACAAAAGCAGGAGATGTGGGATCTAGAATGAGAGGAAAGATTACTTTCAAAATAAAAACAGGAAGTGACAAGATCAAAACACAAAACTAGAGTGAAAAACATAACTTAACCTAACATAACTGTTGAGTCACAACAAAGAGTTCAGTCTGCCAGAAATCTTACTTTTTTTGTGGATACTTCCAATCCACAATTCGAAGAGAATGCCAGCTCAGACCATGATGTATCATATTCATTAACTTTGTCATTATGTTATGTCATCAAATTGATTAGACATCCATTATATTATACTAGTTGCATTGTTACTTTGAGATGGATAAAAGTGCATCATCCAATAGAAGAATATTTCAGAAGTGTAAAGCTATTAGCTGCAACAGTCCCCTTTATGGTCATGTCTCACACTTCAACATTGTGCTTAGAACTCTAAGTAAATGAGTAAATATAGGTCAAATGTGATTATCCTGCAAGATGAACAATGAAAGCAAACAGCCCCTCCTTCAGTATGTTTGCATCTAATGGGAGCAGTGATGTATTGTCTTTGTTTGGACAGTCTCAGGGGTCACATTTGTCTCCTACAACAAAACATGAGGTAGGTATTTCCTCTTTATGTTGACAGCCTTTGTCTTATGCTTCCTGACAAGTAGGATTTACTATATCCTGCTCTGTGAAGCATCTCCTTTACTACACTCTTTTGTGTTTCCTCCATGATAGAAAATGGCTTTGGCCTTCTCGCTTTGTTTTACTATTGCCTCACATTTTACACAGCTGTCTTTGACATTTTGGAGATCCTTATCATTATTTATAGTCTCTTAAGAAGTCCCACATTGTGGTCTGGGGGAACCTGAATTTAGAGGTATATTTACCTCTATACAAATGTTCTTTTTTCAAATGTTCTCTGAGCTATTGTAAAATGTAATTCTCCTTTTTGATCTGCATCTGCGGCAGTTTGTGTAAAGTGTTTTGGTAACTGCATCATTTAGGAAGTGTGGTAGCTTTCTTAATACGAGTAATAAACAGCCTTCCCCATACTTAAATATGGAGACCAATCTCGAGCATGACCATGGGCACATGTCAGATGGTAAACATTTTGGAGCCGAAATGAAGGGTGTGGAGAAACATAATGATTATGGTCAATGCATGCCATGTTAAACTAATCTTCAGAGCTGGGAAATTACCATAAGATATTGTCCAAATGTTTTAAGTGATGATCTGTCTTTGTCAGATCCATCATGTGTACCTGTCTCCTGCACAATGCATACTTTGCTAGACTTTATCCCCTGTGACCTTGCGGATATAAGTACAGGGGAAGAACTTAAAGAATTTTCTTTGGCAAGAATGCTTACAAAATTGATGTAGATTGTTTGAATTTGATTGTAGTATTAGCAGCAGCCATCCAAAGGGCAACTTGTTCTGTAGTTTTTTAGTATATAGTTGTCATGTTGTGCATTTCTTTATTGGTTTTAAAGTATGCCTCTGCTCCGAAATGTCAAAACTGGAATGTGTCCAGGATACCCTATACTTAGCCATGCTTTTAAAGAAAAATAAAAACACATTTGGTGCACCCTGTGCACCCAGTTCAATCACCTCAATAACATCAATAACATGATATCAGATGTCACTCAACAAATCTTTGGTTGGACTTCAAAGCTGAAAATATGGTAAAATCTTATTCCAGCACCTTATATTGTGCTTTTCATCACTGCAGAGCGTGTAGTTGGGCTAATTCAGTTAACCCAAGCCTTTTCCAGCCAAGGCTCTGAAGTTTTATACTCATGCACAGTATGTTGTGAAATTGCAAACACTTTTATGTCTGTCTGTCTATCAAACTATATAATGTCCTGATTTTTTTACCCCACTGGCAGTGTCTTTTAATTAGATTATACTGGAGGAATAAGCAGAGTTTAGAATGACAATTTGTGTCCCAGACGGTGTAAAATGTTCTGTTAGACTGCCGCCAAAAAGAGCAGGTAAGAGCAGACAAGGTCCTCAGGCAAAGAGCTGCTGACTGCTCCTTAAGAGATCCCCTCTCTCTCCCTCCATCTTTTAAAAACATTTTCTTACCCCCTCATTGCCGTCAGTTATTAGAAGGAGGAGAGGATAAATAAACATATTCTTCAAAGTGCCGATAATCAAAGTAAAATACTATAGTTCTCGTACAGATGATGTCTTCAGGGTAGGTCTTTCTTTGTCAGTGCTATAGAGTTTAATGTGTGCAAGCAATGAAAGCATGTGTAGAGTACAAGCTTTACATTGAAAAGAACAGTGTAAGTTATCTTAGTCATTATACTGATTTATAACTGAGAAAGAGGTCATCGGAGTGTGTAGAGCTGGTTGCCAATTGATAGGAACATTCATTGTATCAAATATATATCCATTTGTGGATGTGTGCCAATTGTTATAATTATTAAAGCATAATATGGGAATACATTGATAATGCTTCTTAAAATCAGCGTGTTTGATTTAGTGTAGAAATGTATAATTTACTTCTTAAATACTAACCCTGTGTTGAGAGAGAATATTGCCAATGAAAGCAGCACAGTGAACAGCTGCAGGTAATTAGAGCTGGCCCAGGAATGGCCAGGGAGTCAAAGTAAACATGGACGGTTTCCACAATCAACAACATTTACAAATGCTGAAGAAGGAAGCTACTGAATTTTTGAAGAATGTGCAGGGGGAATGGAAAGCGTAGCCAGCAGATGTTGAAAATTAAATACATGCGGCATGTGGCTAACAGGACTGTGGGCTTATTCTTCTGATGCTGGAGCCTGGAGTTCTGGAGGGCTTGAGGACAGCTGTTCTGGGTTAATGCTTACAGGTTAACATCCAGCCAGCCATAGCTGAGATTTCTTTCAAATGAATTTGCTCCAGGGAAAACTGACTTTAGTTTTTTTGTATATCAATGGCCTGCCGCTGTTGTTTTCAACAGTACACATATCAAGTCTTATTCTATGCAATTGGCCAGGAGTTTCTAACACAGTACAATTGGCTGTCTTTAAATGGTTAGCTGAAACCAAACTCTTGATGGCTCATAGCCCCAGAGAGATCAGATTGTTTCAGGCAAAGCCCTGAAACATTGTATTTTATGAATGCCAACTGGTTTTACTTTAAATTGCTGGAAATACTTGTATGATTGGCAGAAGAAACTTGATGCTTACTTGTGGCTTTGTTTTCTCTCAGCTAGTGCTTGTGATCTTTTTATTGATACACAATGGTGGCACTAAGCACAATTTCTTTCTGTTCTGTGAAGTACAAACAAACGGACAAAATGAAACAGTCCTTCAGAGGTCAGAATTGAGAAAGGTGTTGCGCCATTAGCTTTGTGACATTTCATTGAACAACTTAGTTTTTTTAATGGACTGCAGACATCAAGTGAAATTGTAATTGCTAAAACAAAATAACTTTTTTCCAGCTTTACTTTGCGATGGTACAAGAAATCCAGTGGGCTTTTTTTTTACTTTGAACCACAGCCTCAGAAGTCTCAAACCATATGCTTATGTTATTATATTTCTGGACTTTGGAGGCATTGGTAAGAACTAAAATGCTGGCAAGCTACCACATGGAATGCATTAAATCTGCCTCGGTTGCATCTCTTTTCTCTATTCGCACATGAGAAGCTGAGAGTGTTTCATGCTACACCCTCTGGCTTTAAAACAACCATACCGTGTTCTTTCAAATAGCTGCCTGTTTTTTTACAGTCAGGTACTCAGCCTGTCTTGGCTGTTGCAACACAAACATGTCAGTCGTGTTTAAAATAGTTGTGTACTACATGAATTGCGCTAATCTATGAAGATAGTTGTTCTGACTCATCATTGTGACTCATTATCACAACTTTACCGACATAAAGTTTAACATTTGATTTTTGTTTAACCTTGCAGCTTGTAAAAATAAAAATGTGTTTTCACTGAAAAAAAAAAACATACAGTCACCATTCATTTTACTGTTATTATTTCAAAATGTCACTTATGTGCAACTGTTCTTTACAGCAATGCTTCAGTTTTTCTTTCGAAGTACTATATGACATTTTCTTGGAATCCATCAAACATAAAAATAGTCTTTAGTGTTGAGGGTGTAAATGTGAAAAGTAATAAAGGAAACCTGAACCCATATATATTGTTTGACCAGATGTTTTGTTTGTCCTATTTTATTAAAAAGCATTTTGTTGTTTCCCTTTTTATAGTTGCATGAATAAAACCTAGATGACTTACATCGATGAAGGCTATGTTTATGCTTAAACACAAAGCTGGATTGATACTAACAAATCTGTTTTGTTTGTTACCCTTTTACTACTGTGTGTTATCCAATTCACAGATTAAAAACGTCAAGCGCTTAAGTGCTGGTCTCAACTGAACAAGTGAATAAACACCTATCACTGTTTGGGCTTTTGACCTTCCACCATTTGTTTAAATATCCACCCGTGCATGTAGAGCTCATGGCATCATGTCAGCTTTACCCACCCTACGTCTAAAGCCTCACACATCTGCCCTTTCTGACCAGGTGTGTCTGTTCAGTCTGCCAACTCACAACTTGGATAGTTTATTATTACTTAATTGCTGCTGTCGGCTCCCATCAGGGTTAAAGATGAATGTTGCCAGCTGTTTCCCTGCTTTTAATTATTTCTCTCCTTTTTTTGCGACTGTGTCTATTTCCCTCTTTCCTTAGATCTCTACATACAGTGGCCTCATGGTGGTGGTCAAGCTCCTTCAGTGGTGAGTACATTACTGTAGACCCAGACTGTGGACTCAGCAAATACTCTTTAAATGCTCTGAGCATGCGGTCAAAAATCGTGCACACTACAGAACAAATGAAAGGGAGAAAATTGTGTTGTGTCTTGTTTTGTTATACTATAGATTGTATCTTGCCAAGACACGGTTAGATGTGTCAGATAGGATGCATATTCACCCCGACTGCTCCCCTGCGGATTCACTGATTGGGAGATATACATTATGTATCTTAAATGTTAAATCACTTTTAAATGCAGTAGGATGGGGGAATGGTCAAATCTCCATTTAAAAGAGTGATGTTTTTTTGTGGCCAGGGGGATGTTGGACAAAGTTGAAGCCCTCCTCTTCCCCAGAAGTGGGCTAGGATCATTAGTTTTTGAAGTGTTTGGCTTTTGATGTTCCTATGTTCTCTTTAGGCAAGCTGGCCTGGAGGATATTTAATATCACCCCTACGAATTTCCAGTTAGGAATCATTTGAACTGAGCATCTGTCAAAGAAACAGCCATTTAAATACATTGGTCATGGTTAAAGAGGCATAAAATGAGGCCAGATTAGACAGAGCACCTTTTTCTGAAGGCTTGGCCTGGTTGAGTGTGGGGGCAACCTGGGGCACGGGGACCCAGCCAAACTGCTCCTGCTTCCAATTCATTAAGTATAACTATCTAACACAGCTGGGATTCAACTCTCCCCTTGGTGCTGTCCTCATGGCCGGCCGTGCTTGCTTCTCCTGCCACTGTGGCATGGCCGGGATTGCCTTATGTTCTCAGTTACTTGATTGTTTTTGTATTTATGGATGTTCAGGGGAGGTGGGACTACATTATAGTTCTGTGTCTGATGCTCTGAGTAACAGGGGACTGCTGTATCCCCTATGTCTTCACTTCAAATCTTCCCCGTCTGTTTCCACTAGGGTGGGCAGGAGGACCTTTATCAGTGTATGCGATCTTAGATTATGTCTTATCTCCCAGAGAATCATGAGCGAGCGTGTGTTACGTCCTATGAAAGAAGCTGTCTGTTCCTAAAGCAATTTACTGGGTTTGTCTTAAATATGTTAGGTATTCCTTCTCTCCATCAGCTAAAACACAGGCTTGCTCTGAAGCGCAGGAATATACATCATGGGACAAAATAAGTATTTCATTCATGTTCAGGAAAATATGTTGGTGACGTAATGTGTGTGCACTTGTTTAGGGATATTATTTTGTAACAGCGTCTCTGTTGCGGCTGGTAAACATTTTTGACTTATTCTTTCATAGCCCCTGCCCCCCATATCTAATCTCCCATCACTCTGGGATCAAATTGTCTATCCAATACAAGACAGGTTGCGTGAGCAGAACAACTCAGACACTTTAGGGGGAAATAAACAACGCATTAGTTCCACATTCACTTTGAACAGAAACAGAAGAAGTAGGAGGAGAGGTTAGAGGAAGTCCACTGCAGGAGGGAAGCTGGAGAGTATTAGTGGCAGGGACATTTCAGAGACTGTGTGCTCAAGCATCTCTTTCTTTCTGTCATCCAAAGTTTTTTGCACTGTCTGGCCATGTGATGTAGATTAACTGCACCTCATCCGGCCCTCGGTTTTCTCTTGTCCTTACCATTTCATATTCATTCATGCTCTGTGTTAATATGGGACAAGCATTTCAGCTTTTGTGATATTTTTCTAATATTCTAAAAACACAAGTCAACTTCACCTCTGTCAATGATACCGACCTTAGGCCTGAGACTACCAATATGACCCACCCGGTTTTCTCAAAATTAGATATGCTGTAGGGATAACACCCCTGGCGGATCTCAACTTATAACACTACAATAAAATCTAAAGAATGATGTAACTTACTTCAAGAAGAAAAACGTTTTTGCATCATAAAATGTATATTTGTAAAATGATCACCTGCTCCTATGGTCGTCAGATTAGATCAGAAGATAATGTCGTTTTAGAGGGCATGAATCAAACAATATATTTTGCAATTTTTTTTTACGATTCATTCGGAAATGTGTAACCCTTTTCCACTACTACCTCCTATAAAAGCAATGTACAACTTCAGGTTCCTCTTCAGGATTAGTGAGTCTTTGTACTCCTCCATGACATGGTTGCCCCTATTCTATCACACAATTCCACCAGCGCAATTAACCCTAGGAATCTAAGCCTTAAGTGTTAATTGTCTAAAAATAGTTATCTTCCCGGTAAATAGATCACCTAAGGTCTGAACTAATCACTAATGAAAGCTGTGTGGAAATTCCAATCTAGTACAAAATTGACTTTCTCTAATGGTGAGGTTCATTGTGCAAAATGAAATTATTTTATCAATTTCACTCTCCCGATACTGACTTAGATACCGATACTCAGGCATTGTCTGATACAGAGTACAGATGTGTTACCAGTGCAGTTTTTCTTTTTTTAGCTTTATTTTTCACTTTGTCAGAGGTGGAGATTTATATATATATACACTTGCAAGAAAAAGTATGTGAACCCTTTGGAATTACCTGGATTTCTGCATAAGTTGGTCATAAAATGTGTTCTGATCTGCACGTTTGAAGTTTGCAAAAGAGCACCTGGATGTTCCACAGCACTACTGGCTAAATATTCTATGGACAGATGAAACCAAAGTTGAGTTGTTTGGAAGTGCTGTGGAACATCCAGGTGCTCTTTTGCAAACTTCAAACGTGCAGATNCTGGTGTGAATCACTCTCTTGAGGTCATGCCACAGCATCTCAATTGAGTTGAGGTCAGGACTCTGACTGGGCCACTCCGTATTTTCTTCTGTTGAAGCCATTCTGTTGTTGATTTACTTCTGTGCTTTGGGTCGTTGTCCTGTTGCATCACCCATCTTCTGTTGAGCTTCAATTGGTGGACAGATGGCCTTAAGTTCTCCAGCAAAATGTCTTGATAAACTTGAGAATTCATTTTTCCGTCGATGATGGCAATCTGTCCAGGCCCTGAGGCAGCAAANTGTGTGCCTTGGCAGTCTCAGACAGTTTTGTTTCAGGAATGGTCCAAAATTCCTCCTGACCGTTGTGCAGGTCTGATATGCAACTATAGGAAACGTTTGGTTGAGGTTATTGCTGCCAAAGGAGGGTCAACCAGTTATTAAATCCAAGGGTTCACATACTTTTTCCACCCTGCACTGTGAATGTTTACATGGTGTGTTCAATAAAAACATAAAAACATATAATTGTTTGTGTGGTTTTAGCTTAAGCAGACTGTGTTTGTCTATTGTTGTGACTTAGATGAAGATCAGAACACATTTTATGACCAATTTATGCAGAAATCCAGGTAGTTCCAAAGGGTTCACATACTTTTTCTTGCAACTGTATTTATGTATTATACAGGAACTTGTACAAACTAAAAACACCTAACACTTACCAAATACCCTTTAGGGGTACTAACAGTATCCAACCCTAACTATTAAATGATCCAAAAACATTTCTTGAATTACTCTAAACACTGGTTTAAAACCGCTACGATATATAAAACAACTTATCAACATTGTAAGTTTGGATATTACATGCATATAATCCACTATCTGATCAGTATATTACTCCCAATAACAGTGAAAAAGGGACAATACAAATCAGCATTATGTCAAAGTTCACTCTCATTTACTTTGAGAAATCCTGCTCTACTGCTTTAGTTCTATGTCCATTTTGGTGACTATGGTCTGGGCACAACCGAGATGATCCACTTTGTATTTAATGTTAAGTAAAGGTTGTCATCAGACGGAGTTAAACTTAGGTAATTGTGCAGAATGAGGGAATTGTCACTGTTTTATGTGAGGGGAACCATGCTGCCACTGCACACTTTCAAGTTCGATTGGGTGTTAAATAACTAGATAACAGGGAGTAGTTAATCGGTGTGAAGTTGTAACTTTACCCTTTCTACCTTGGCTTGTCCTGGCGGTGGGAGGAGACGGTGTTGGAGGTGAATGTGCTGTAAGTGTGGAACTGCTGTGGAATGGGCTGTCAGGCTTCATTAGCCCAAGCCACCTCTATCTCAGGAGGAATGTGGCCAGTGGTTTAAAACCAATTTCCATTACCTGCCTTCATTTTATTAACTTCCGTACCATTACCAGGGAGCTTCCCTTTGACAGTGTTTCCTCCTCACTGTCTTGTACTTCTAAGAGATCCCCGAGGGAGCAAGGTTGTGAACCCTTACTTATCCTGTACTCTGTGTTCCCTTTAATCGCCAAGTACTGTACCTTGTGCCAAAAGTGTCACTCTTGCATTTCAGGTGTGAATGCCCTTGCATGAACTTTGTGACTTCCCTACTGTGGATATGAGCTGACACAAGTATCCAGTGAAAACTATGATGTGCCCCCTGTGGATTTGGGATCAACTGTTCAAGGACATTCTAAAGAAACATAAATAAGGTCCTCTTAAAAGTTCAAAACGGGTCTGAATTGTCACTAGCTGCTGCCTTTTGAGTCAGAAATATTGTGTTTGGATATCCCGTGGGATCCAGGGATGTGTGGTAAATAGGAACTGTGATTTCTATCTACGCCGTGACCCCAGTCTTCCAACGCTGATTAGATCTGTTGGGAGCGTTTGTCCATGAATAAGATGGGCTTTTCTTGAAGCCCGCCTGAGTGAAGATGAGGAGTATGAAGCTTGTGCGACGCCTCTCTTCGCGACTGCCACTTGGGAGCGCAGGGAGACGGAGGAGGAGGTGAAAGGCCAGGTGTCTGCCACAGAATTTAATTAGAAAGACTGTATGCTTTGTCCTCTGTAAAGTTGCTTCAGGCATTCTTTAATTGCCCCATTCCCAGTTTCTACCAGCAGTCCCTTCTCTAAAGTTCATTAGTATTCATCTAGCTTTCTTGATTTTCACGATATTTTACTTTACTGTACCTCAAACTCTTTTTTAAATCTGAGCTGAATCCTATTACTGACTGGAAACATTTCTAATGCTCGAGAAATGTGTCTTCTCATTTCAAATGTTGCATTTCAGGTCACTTTAGCATACCTGTTGAGATCAGTAATTCACTGTGCTGATTAACTACTGATTAACTAGCTATTAAAAAGCTCCCAGCTGATAAATGAGAGGGACTTAAGTAGAAATAGGCACAAGCTGAGGCAATAGTTCTCTACTGGTTGTTTAGTAACTATAATTTGGACCGAGTTACTTAATAAGAACATTTTTGAGATCAATCATGGATTGATTAAACATTTAACAAAATCCATCTGGAGGATTTGATTTGAAGTTTTCATAAATCAGTGTATGTTATAGGCAATTTAACTGTTACATTTTCACGATTCATATAATATTATTCCCCAAAAAATAAGAAGCAAATTGCTTTTTTGAGCTTTTTTCTCAGCAACTGGCCTTGAACTTTATCATCAGTGTTTAGCACAGTTACCAGCATTTAAGAAGAGAAAGCTGAGATTAACCCCAGCAATAACACTGACCATCATTCATTAAAACTGTAATCATGCGTAAAATGAGATTGATAGAAAGGTTTCTGAAAGGTTGAGAAAAGGGAATAGAAAAGGAATTATATTTCCTGATACAGGATTTTAATGGACGGAAAGTTAATTCAGCAGCTTTCAAAATATGGTAAGGCGCAAAAAGCCTCCTGAGCAAATTATAGAGCTCTCCACCGTCATCACAGCATTTCTAACGGGAGACAGACGTTATGGCCCCTTAAGCGTGCACACACACATCCACACACACACTCCTTACCTGTAGTGCAAAACTGCATACACACGTATACCACTCTGCAATATAATATCTGCTTTATCTAGTTGCTGGGAATAGTTAAGTCCTTCACGGGGGAAGCACTCTGTTGGTAGGATTACTGAAGTATACGCACGCCATTTCTCTCCTTATTATCACATTTTTTTCTCCACAGGCGGGTTTAAGGACAGTGTTTTAATGTTCAGCTCTATTCAATCCCAAGCTTTAACACTGGATAACATATTTATTTGAGTTAATCACCTTAGTATCATGCAGAGCTCAATATCTTCAGTAGTCAGTAATAGGATTATGTGTATGATGGGTGAAAGTCAGGGCATAAACATACATTTTGATATACTGCATTACAAAGTTTCAAAAGTACATTTGAAACACCTTGGCTGTTACAGTCTGTCCATTTCAGCAGCTCTGTCTGATGCACATTTTGAAAAACTTTTGCACTCTGACCCATAAATGAAATGCAAATGTGCTGGCCATTCTTCTTCTTGTTAAAGAGTTACAAGTAGGTCACTGGATATGGATAAAGTGCGTTGAAAAATATACAAAGATTAATGTAATATAACATCTTTGCTGTGGCTGTTTTTATTCACTTTATTCACAGCGTGGGTCCCTCCTGCATAGTTCACTAAAGAGTGGACTCTGTACCTGCTGTTTTAAAGATTCATTTTGAACCTACATCCAAGGCTGACACCAGTGGAACCCTGCCTTTGATTTATTGTTGAGACCATTGATCTAATTTTGAAACCTTTGAATTTCTCCTCTGTATCCATCTTTTTCTTGTATGGTGTGGAGTAAACCTAATTTCCATGTGCCTCATGCAGGGCTTCACTCTGCAAGGTGGGAAAACTGAGTGGATAAATAAATAAAGAATCCCAAGAAACAGGTCTTTCACAGCAGCACAGAGATTTTTATAGACTGGATCAATTAAATGTGTCTTATTTGGAACGATGGGGCTCCATAACTCAATAAGAGGTAATGTAGTTGAAAAGGCCTCTCACTGTTCGGCCATTAGGTGAGAGAATGTTACCATGGGAGTATTAACATGCAGGGATTACAGAGGCATAAGACTGGTCCGAGCCAATTAGAATCAAGAGCAGCCTAGAAAGCGGAGACGTGGGTGGGCATCCTGGGCTACCGGGTCCTGCTGTGAGGGTGACAGAGGAAGGGAGAGGGAGTCACAGCCAGGGCTTGATGGAAACCAGTAGTGCTTCAGAGAGGAGAGACGCTGGCTTTTAGTTTGGAAAAAAATCATGTATTAGCTCCTGCTTTGTAATTCAATAACACAGCCATCAAGGCTTACTTCTTATACAAAATAAAACATTTAAGACTCTGGGATATAATTGTAATTTGCCTATAGATAGTTGTAGAATGAACCCTACAATCTGTATGAAACATGGAAACTTGAAAAGTGGATTTAAAACTTATTCATGGATTCTTTAAGTTATAATTTTGTCAAAATACGGCTAAGTATACACTAAATTATATTAATTTAGAAGATGGCTCTGTTGAAAGCTGCTTACATTTGTTTCTCTATCGCATACACACACATTAGGACACATTTGAGATTCAGTATGTTGCTTTAGAGAGGCGAAGTCCCGTCCTTCTACTTCCGCCCCATGGGACCTTATTTCGGAAAAATAATGTATTGAAGTCAATGGAGAGAGAAAGATTATCTTTCGATCCCGTTTGAATTGTGCCACGAATTACACATATGATGTTTGTCAATCTTAAAAAATCATTTTCAAAAAAGTCACAGTTTCTCATAAAACTGTTGAAATATAAGACTATGAAAAATATGCAACTAGAAAGACTACAAATCTCAGAATCCCGGTCCCACATGCTGGCTCTTACTGAACCAACTAACGCCCCTTGTGTGTATGTACAGCTCTCAACATGCCCAGACTTGTAGTGATTTTCATCTCTTTTAGTGATTTTCACCTCATTCTGAAAGAAAGAAGTGAAATGTGCCAACGTGACGGCCGTCTTGGTGTTGGTGCGAGACCAGAGATGTAGTTAATTGAGCGTTTCACACAAAAAAATGTGTTACTTCAAAGTTTTACAACACATTTATATATTTTTTTGACATGGAAATTATTTTTTAAGATTGACAAACATCATATGTGTAATTCGTGGCACAATTCAAACGGGATCGGAAGATATAATCTTTCTCTCGCCATTGACTTCAATACATACCTTTTCCGAAATAAGCTCCCATGGAGGTCCCCCGGAAAGGGAGGGACTTCGCCTCTCTATAGGACATTTTACCACGAGCACATGAGGAAACAGGGATTGAACCACCAATAGAGGGGGTCACCCCATCAGAATAATATACTTCTGGTTAATAATAATGGGCCCTTTTTATTTTGTGAGCTGGTTTTGGATGCATAAAACTATGTATAGAGTTTTACAGAAATTTGCCTTCTTAATGTCAGATTAATAAATCAGCATGAATTTGCTGATTATTATACATTTCAATCATTGTGGAACTGGGCGCATGTGCCTGATTTCCACTCTCACATTCTCACAAACGCTTGTAGTTACTGACTCCAGGGTTGTGCGTTAAGTTATATTTTGCTAAAACTATGAATGGTTGGAACATAGCTAGCATATGGATGAGTAGGACATACGTGGATTATTGCTCCAGGAGAGTTTTGTACCACCATCCAACTGCACTTCTTTTTGGATTCATTTTCATTAATATCACTAAAACTGACCACACCTGCTTTGTTCTATGAGTGATGAAAAGGTTTTTCAGCCAGCTTTTTAAGCCTACATGGATGGAGGATTTGATGCTCCAGAGATAGATTTCGCTTTGAATGCCACTTAAAGTTAAGTGTTTCTTTTTATCATTGTGTAATAAATCAGCTATTGGACGAACATGTAGTGCATTATGCAGTGTTATTTATTTAGTGCTATTGTCACTCTGCAGTGTCTTCATTTCCATAAATGGATATCAGAAATCCTTTTACAAAAACACTTTAAAAAAGCTGTGCTTATTTCCTGTTAGTCTACTGAATTTCCTACTAAATGCTCCATTTTCCAAGCAGCCATACCGTCCATCCTTGTGTGTGTGTGTGTGTGTGTGTGTGTGTGTGTGTGTGTGTGTGTGTGTGTGTGTGTGTGTGTGTGTGTGTGTGTGTGTGTGTGTGTGTGTGTGTGTTAGAAAGACAGAGGAGCACTTTTCTATCTGTGAACTTGGATGTGTCACTTGCTATGTTGAAGAAGGGCTGAAACACAGAGTGCCTCAGGACATTGTAACAAAGTCCCTTGTGCCACCAGCCCCCCCGACACAATTACCCACTCATGTCTAATTGGCATTTGAGGCTTCTCTGCTTGATCGACCATGGCCACATCAGCATGAAGTGGCAGGGCAGCGTTTGCCAAGCTGTGACTTAACTGGTATCACGCTTTGTTACTCTTCTAGCTGCTTACATAATTTGCTGATGTAAATTTACTCTGCCTAATTAACGTCGTCAGCCTCTCATTTAATGTGAACAGACACGGGATGCATCCGGTCCCTGGTGCTACTGTCCGTTTAGCTAACTTCTGAGTGGCCTGTCTGTTCGCTGCGGTGACAGAGTTTATGCGACTTGGTTGAATAAATCCATTACTCACTACATACACAACACAGTCTTGGTGTGTTTAGACGAGAGGAGGAGTTTGCCATGAAAGTAACTTTACAGAAGTGTCACGAATTAAAAAATTAAGTTCATCCCAGTTGTTGGTTGATTGAAACTGAGCACTTCACTGGGGAACAGTTTGGACAATGGGGGCTTGGACACAAATCTGAATGACAGGCCTCGCTGTGGAGAAGAGCTTTGTGATATTTGAGATGACTGCGCTACAGACAAACAATCATACTCCCAATTAGAGTCCCTTTCTCTACTTTATGGTCTTTGGCATGCTTAATGGCCTGTTCCCACAGAACTGTCTCTGGATGCCTGCATAGTCATCATTATCCAACCAGATCTCCAGTGTGAATAAATGACAAGCTTCTGAAATATGGATTTGTTAACCTTCAAAGGGGTGCCATCCATTGCAGACGACAAAATTATTTGAATTGAGATTGAATTTGAGAGTGGAAAATGTGTGTTTGGTTTTGTTTGTTCACATTTAAGGATTGATCACGAGTTACGATGCTGAACTGCTTTTACTGTTCTTCCACACTCTGTCAGGGCAGAGACATCAACCTCTACCATCTACAGAAGCAGTTATTGTAATTCTGTGGTGGACGAACCCAATGATTGGGTTGCACAAACAGTGTTTGATGCTGAGGCGGGGTCCTCAGCTGGAGCGAGCTGGCCTGCTATGTACCACACCACCCACTCATTCAACCAGTCAGGATATTAGATCAGACTGGTGTTTTGTGATGGTGGCAGGGTCAGTGAGCATCTCATCCGTATACCCCCACCCAGCTCCCTCCCATTGCTGCTCACCCATTTGCTTTTCTGCCGCACTGCAGGGTAATCAGGACAGTGACACTTTATGAGAGAGGGGACGACAAAAGGATTTACACACAAAGCCTGCCAGAGGAATATATCTCATTTGAGTTTAAACCTGAGTGCATAAGCACAAAAGTTTAGTTTAGCCTAATTGTTTTTTGTTCATTTGCATCCGATGATTCAGATGCTGCCGCACACATTTTGAATTAGATTATTTTTTCATTTGCTGTAGTAAGCACTGCAGAGAAGTGTCACAGCTTTAAAGGTTATCTTTCCAAATAATGTTTATTTTTTAGGCTACATGCCTTTTAATAGTTTCATAGAATTTAAAATAATAATGGTAATGAGTTCACTGTTTTTAATTGGCCTTTTGTGCTTTCTCTTGCTACATTTCACATGTATTTCACCATTCAACCACCAAGAGAGGGGGAAAAAGTCAAGTTGTAGTGTGACGCAAGACTTCGGTGTTGCTTTTCTTCCTACATTTGTTGATTCTAGTTTTGTGCAAGTGCAATTTGCTTATCACTAAATAGAAAAGGTTAAAAATATGTAGTGGGACATGAGTGGAAATCTGGGAGAGCGAGTCTGAAATTAGAGGTGAAAGTATTAAATATTGATCACTCCTCTCTGTGTCCATTGCTAGTCCATTTATTATTAATTCTACCTTGAAGGTAGAATGCAAGATGACCCCTTTTCATTCAGGCCTGTGCCTGCTTACTCTTGCTCTCATAAGTTGTGATTCCATGTAGCTCCACTGGCATTTTGCCCCAGTTTAGTTCAGTTTGATTTGTGTTTTTTTCTTTGTAATAGACTTTCATACTATAAATCCCTGGTATGTGTCTACCCATAAGTATATAATCAAGGCCTGCAAATTGTTTTCTGTGTGATTGAGTGTCAGATAATGTCTTTTTTCGTAATGCACTCATTATGGCTATGAGGAGAGGGTTCTATTAAATTCAAAGTACACTAATCTTTTAAAAAACCATTTCTCATATTCTATTTGTTATTAGCTGAGCTGGGTTTCCTTTCTCAAATCATAATCCATAGCAGTGCATCAAGGATACATGTTGTTCATACGAACAGAATTATTTCAGATTTCCAGCAACTCTCCCAAATGATTCATATTTCATAGGTTGCCAGTGCTTCTTTGAAGATCTGTGCAGAGCTTCTGCTCAGACTTTGGTCAGTAATAAATAGGAATTCCCCCGAGGGTACGGCTCATAGGTGCTGTTTATGTTGACCAATGGAACCACAGCTTGCAAACCGGAGGAGTAGCGCTGTTGGGATTGAAGCAGGTGGGTTCTGGGCTTCAAAGACCAAAAGATAATCTGCCGAAAAAATCTAAAGCCAGGCTCTGAAATGTGCTGAACATCTACGAGCTTCTGCTCACAAAGACACGAGGCTCATCATGTGGTTCGAGCCAGCCCAGGAATGCTTTGATGCTTCTGATCCTCTAACTTTTGTTAGTTTATTTGACTGAGTTTTTATGTATAATATGTATTCCAAAATGCCAGCTCTTCTTTAGAGAACTTAAAGAAAATCCTGAAGAAATAAGCTTGGAGTTGAGGGCTTGTGGTAAAGCATCTGCTGATTCAAAGGCTCAGCTGCAAAGTCTTCCATAACACAGAGGGAAAAGTGCCAGGTCAATCGCTGGATAAGTTGTAGTAAAAAATGGAACCACATAAGCACAGGATTCTTTTTTATTTCAGCCTTTATATCTTTTTAATTTTCTGAGCAGAATGATAATGTAAAACTATTGATCGACTTATTTTGCTAACTTTTTATGAATTACCCGATATAATGCAGTCAAGTTTTTGGTGAAGTTTTACTCTCAAACAACTTTTGATAGCAGTGGATTATTTTTTAAACATGGCAAATAATAAAAGGTCTTCAATCTTTTCAACGCGTGTCATGAGGTACCCATTTGATTGGCTGCACCATTGATGATTATTTCATAGCAAGTTCAAACTAACCAATATATTTACCTCTCGTTTTGACTGAAACTATTTCAACATCCCTTCAAAGAAGTGAAAAGCAGCAGAGGTTCACTTGTGACTGATATACTGTATATCCGAAACACTTCAGAAAAGCAGAGACTAGTCATCTATCCAGATCCACCGTTCTTCACACACCATTTCTAACCTTTTCCATTTTTATACCACTAAGATGAACATGTGTTGCATTTCTAAAGCTTATAGGAATCGAAGCTGCAGACATCCAATTTTTATCAACTACAAGGTGAGGATTTAGAGAGGTCCTGAAAATATGGAAGTGCATTTACGCTCAGTTCTAGTATATTCACTTCTATCTGTAGTGCCAGCAATATTACTGTATGTACGCAGCACATTGAGTTTTCTGAGGTGCATTTTGAATTTAGTCCATCTGTGACCCATTAAATTATAGAAAATCTATTTTTTTCATATGCATGCTGGGTTAAAACGGTTAATACATCTTTGCTGGAGTAATACAACCAGGAGAGAGCGCTGGTTGTAAAGATGATCATGATTCAAATGTTCTCTGTTCACATGATAAGTGCATAGAACTAAGGCTGAATCAGGGAAAGGAGGAAAAAAGGAGGTTTATTTTATTTTACTTTGCGGTTCAGCAACATTTTAAAAGTAGGCCTTCATCTGTAAAGATGTGGGCTGAAATTGTGTGAGTGCACTTTCATGCAGTACAGCCATCTACTCCTTTTTATAATATGACTTTCTTTAGTGGTCTTCAAATGGAAACAGAATAACATGAATAAGATAGGAAGTAATGAAGGAAATGGCCTCCAAGGCTCCATCTTAGTTTATGAAACAGGTTTTTGTGGAAAGTGATTGTTTTCTTTTTGCCTGCAGAGGGGGATGTTGCCCTGGACATGAGCTCATGTCCTGTGTTAGAGGAAGCGGTATGCTTACTACCTGCACTAACTTTTACACTCACATCGGCTTAATCCTTTTGTATGCAAGTCTAAAGTATTTCATTATATTATAACATTTTATTATTTTTTTCTCTCAAGTGTCCACAACATAATAATAACATACTGTGGATCTCTTGCCTCTCTGTCTTTGTTCACTTAATTGTATTGTTTTTTATTTGTTCAGTATGTACAAGATCTGCACATTTTGCATTTCCAATTATAGTCTAAAGTTGAGTGTAGTTTTGTAATTTACCAGAACATTAAACAGAGCTTTAAAAGAATAAAACTGATTTATCAGTTTTCATGTGGTCTAAAAATGTGCAGGTAAAAAGCCACTCAGCAGAATGTGGTATGAAACCAGTCCATAAATATGAGAAATAGTTGATGTTGAAGAAGAGGCAACGGAGGTGGTAGATGAGATAGCGGTGGCTCAGATGGCCCCCCTCCCGGTGTTGGCCGTCAGAAGGAACGAAGTAGCCATTTTGTGGCGAGTGCGGTGGTGCGGTAGAGATGAGATGGTTAACACCCTTCTGCAGTATAGCCACCCTCCTCTCTCTCCCTCTAATTTTCTCTCTCTCCCTCTTTCTTGCCCTCGCTCGTTCGCTCAGTCGACTATGAAGACACTTCATCTTCCCTGACAGTATGACCACTGCTGCATGTTCTGATGCGTTCAGCATACCTTCATTGCATCATAAATAAATCAGAGAAATTACTTTTTCTTTCTCTTTCCCTCACATGTTCCTTTATCTCATCCTATTCTTTGCCTATCTCGAAGAGTCGCTGGAAGACGGGAAATGGTGTGCGGGTGGATTTCCTGTGTGCACCCCCTCTTTCGCTGCTCTTACTGCATGTGCGTGATCATCACCCTCCAATCCCCTTTTACATTATCTCAAAGGAAAGAAATTATTTTTGCTCAGTAATGATATTCAGTTCTTGTTTTGACATTATCTGCTTTAATTTTAATTTAAATGTCATGGATGTGAGGGATTTTCTTAATTAATGTGCACAGGGGATGCACAATACAAACTTGTATAATGGAAACAAACTTGTGTGATTTTTCCCTTTTTTGAAAGGGGGTTTGGGGGTTGCGTTGTGACGTAGGGGCTATATGAATCAACTTGACATCCTTTGTTATTTGTTCTGGAAACAAAAAAAATACACACAAGCACACATGTACATTTGTGGCGCTGTAGATTACTTGAGGCGGGGTTTGGATGGGTGGATGGAGGAGAAGGGGGATATGGAGGAAGATTGTCAAGAATGAGTTAGATGTGTTGGATGTGTTGGGACGTGTTGGATGAGATGGATGTGTTTGATGTGTTGGAT
>NW_011349989.1:45461-68100 GCF_000735185.1 Notothenia coriiceps
CCCCCTTTACTGACTCCCAGTTACCCAGTCCCTCCACCCCTTCCTGTAATCTCCACTCCTCCACGGGTAGTCTCAAACCTTGTGTTCGTCCACCACCAACCAATTACCTGGCAACCCTGCCCTTATCCCCAGCACAGGCGTGATGCTGCTGCATGATGGGGTTTTTGTATATTGAATTCCATCTCCTGGTGAGATAAAGGGTGTAGGAACAGGGCTCTGCCGCTGTGCTAGATAAGTGTTTCTCACAAACCGTTCCTCGCCGCTTCTTCTGACACTGATTGTGGAGAAAAGAGACATTGGGGATGGCAGGAGGGGAGAAGGCGTGGGGTTGGAGGGGTTGTTGCAGCGAAATGGGACCCAATTTCAGTATTATATGCCTCTTGTTTTTAATTTGTTATAAAGCAGCTCACAGAGAGAAGTTGGATCCAGCATCTAAACGTTTTCCTGTTTCATGTTTGTAAAGTCTAGGTGTCACTATTGAAATCAATATTCAAATAGCGAGAGAGTGAAAAAGAATATTTCTCGGGCATCGCTTCTGCTCATTGTGGGCTTACCAAACAACAGATATTACTCTGTGGATCGATAGTTTATCTTCATTTAGGGTGGCTGTTCAATCTGCAGAGGTGACAGTTATGGGTTGAGGAGCTCTGTGGAGTATCAGCTTTTATTCAGCTTCATCCCTTCCCTCTCAGTCCTATTTGTAAGCTGTCCTGAGAAGCGTCCCTTGGTACCTGTGGCCTGAGCTAGGCCCATCTATCTGTCTTTGTCTGGCACACTGCAGGGAACCACACACTCATTGGTTGTCCTGGGGAACAATGTAAGTGATGGACCACCGTTCATACATCAAAACTGCAAGGCATTTGACAGTCCAGGACAGAAACATTGAAAATAATGACCACGGCAATATGTATCAGAAGTTAAAAATAGAGTGCCGCAGAGAAGTGCTGGAAAAGTTGAAGCTGATCGCTCTTCTGTGTGACCCACACAACCCCGGCCCTCCCACTGTTTTAGAGGTTAATGGAAGCTGCCTTGAGCGCCTAGGAAAATATGTTTCCAGTTAGCCAGAATGAGTGATATTCAACTACTTGGACACTAATATGCTCCAATTGAATTTCTCCCTTTGTCAGAGGGGAGTCTGTCCTGCTGTGGACCCTCCCTCACAGCTGTGCCCTTGCCTCTCTTTGCTCAGCCAGCTCTGAGCCAAGCCCCAAAGGTCAAGTGTGAGGGGTCAAGTTTAACCTGAAACCAGACAGAGCGAGAGGGAGGGGGGAGGGGCTGGGGTCACTTTTGTGCAGCATATTGCCCGGCACCAGTGTGCATGTTTGTTTTCATCAGTGGGTGGCTTTATCCGTCGTTTGTTTGGCTGCTAAAGCCACATTGTGTGGGGGTCTGAATTGTACACATGATTAACTGTATATAGTGCATTGTGAATGCATCTGTATTGACAAGTCCAACTGTATTTTGTGTGACACATTTCCATATATATATACATATATATTTAAAAAAAGTATACTTTTGGAGAACAAAATGATAAGAATGCACGTATTTCCCTCAGTATTAAGCTCGGTTACACTCAAACGGGTACAGATGGTAGTTATTTTTCTGATCATAAGGCATCAACAGAAACAAATCCTTATGCTCTGTATGAACTACAATCAGTCTCAACTGCAAGTAGACACACACACATTATTTATATCTGGACACATGATACTAGGGCCTGTGTACAAGGCTTGCCCATCACTTTCAAATGGAACTTTGATAACTCTCTATTTGAATTGCTCTCCTCTTTTACTTTGGTAAATTGCTTGTGGATCTTTAATCTGTTCATGTACATAAACATCTGTGTCTCTCTCACTCACTTTCTCTCTGACACACATACTCACAGCACGAGTCAGTCCACACCTGGAACAGATAAAGGGTCTTTCATGTTTGCAGGGCTATCCTGAGGTCAGCGAGTGCTGGTGTTGAGAGCTAGTTTTAGTAGGAGTGAGTTGGGCTGTAGAAGAAATGAAAAGAAACCATATATATCCAGGTGTTTCAGAGTTAAGGACGTTTTATTAGCCTAACATTTCTTTCTTGATTTCTTCCCCTTGGCATCATACCTTTCCCATGTATTGAACAGTTGTTTTTAAAACAAGAAAGATGCATACTAGTCTGTCTTTTGAATTATCAACACAGCATTTAGATTCTAGTGTATGTTTTGTCAAGCTGCCGGTCAAATCTTGTTTCAGATATTTATTGGAGGAGGTGTGCTTTTTGTTGAATCCTCTGACAAGTATTAACTTTGACTATATTAACCTTTATAGTCCAATGCTTTTGCCTGTCAGAATCTTTGATTTGATACAGACTGTCATACAATATACCTCAGTTACAAACTCTCAGGCATTCATAGAAAGCAGTATCCAAAGCTTTAACGTATACTCTAACATGTTAATTTTAGTCAGAAACCTATTGATAAAAAGTGTCTCTGTGAACCCCACATGCTATATTTGAATTTGCACATTCTATAATAGTTTTGACATTTTCTGCACCAATATCTTTGATTCTGTGCTATGTATTTTCATACTTCATCTTCATATTTTTGTTGAATGAAATTTCAAAATGAAATTATTCTGGAGAAACATTTCCTTCAGCACTATTTATGAAAAGGTCCTTGTTTTAAATCTAGGGACATATGTCACATGTTAACCCCCTCTTTCCTTTACAGTTACAGTGTTTTCTGTCACTCTACTGCCAACAGTTAAGGTAAAATGCCATTTAAATAAACGTTGAAACTTCTCTTATAGAGCTGTTTTCCCTTGAATGTCACAGCAGTAGGTATATACGTTTTCTTTTGTGCTGCCGTAAACCTCTGTTTATATGGCTTATGTGAATACATGCTATAATGTTACATTACATTACATTACATTGTATTTAGCTGACGCTTTTATCCAAAGCGACTTACAATACGTGCATTCGACCAGGAAGATACAACCTTGAAGAAAACAGAATCATATAATGTGTGCAATTGAAAGGACTGAATAGATCTCCCCATGCCCAGTTTCTCACAGTATTCTGTAGGAGAGTGCTAGAGTGGTCCGTGACACCTGTATCCCTGTAAAGTTTCCGGTGCAGGTGTAATTCCCTGTGAAACGCCCTATAATTTACTGCCCTTTGGGAGCACACTGTCTCAGGGCGTGAAAATCAATAGTATGGCTGAGAGGGATTGGGCAGTGTCTATGCTCAGCCACACTATGGCAGCAGTTAGGGTAATTCTGTAATGGCAGGGGATGAGGTTCAAGCTATCTAACGCTCTATCTGAAGCAGATAAATGTTTTACAACACCATCGTTTAACCCTTCCTACCCAATCCACCCTGCCCCCAACGTCTCTGAATGCTCTACCCAGGGACCGCCCCAAGAGCTGAGGTCCAGACTGTGGTGGTGGTAGTGTGTCAGTGTATTTGTGTGTGTGTGTGTGTGTGTGTGTGTGTGTGTGTATGTGTGTGTGGGGTTCAGCCCCTCAACTCCCCGGGTGTGCATTCCGACTCTTAATGCTCTATAACCTTGTAAAGATGGCCTGAGGCATTTTAGCATATAGCCGANCCCAGGGACCGCCCCAAGAGCTGAGGTCCAGACTGTGGTGGTGGTAGTGTGTCAGTGTATTTGTGTGTGTGTGTGTGTGTGTGTGGGATTCAGCCCCTCAACTCCCCGGGTGTGCATTCCGACTCTTAATGCTCTATAACCTTGTAAAGATGGCCTGAGGCATTTTAGCATATAGCCGATCTTCAAAACCCCCCAGTTGTTTCAGAGGGATGCCATGCGGAAAACATGCATTGAATCTAACAAGATGCCGCATGTATAATGTAGCATACAGCAGATCATATAGACCACTGGATATTATAACCCTAATCCGGTGCACCTCTGAGCATGCATAGTAGGTTATTTTGAATCTTAAACCAATGAGATTGATAAGGATGATTATAGAGGAAGTAGGATAACAAGGCAGTATAGTGGGCTGATGGGTGATAACTCTGAGAATCATTACAATATTCTGCCTTTGCCTTGACTTTCTTTCTAATAAAAGGAGTGTAGCCTTTGAGTGAGTGTGATGGTGAAGAAATGGCTGGAGAGGGAGATCCCACACAGACTTACAGCCCAGTCTTCATGACGTGTCTCGGCTTCAGCAGGGACACGCAATTCATTCTGTCAGAACGGAGAGATCTCATTGTGCCTGCCTGGATTGGCACCAACAGCAATCACTTGTTTCTGATTTATTAGATAGCCAAGGAAATTAATTTTGTTCCAAAATGCATGGTCGGAAATTAGATGGTGAAATTGTGTGAAAGAATCAGTGATTGTTTTCCCCCCCGCTATCCCTCCGGAGGTACTGATAACTGCTGATCTCTGTGACACCATTAATGAAAAACTTATTCCGATTGAGGAAGAAAAAACTGTCTTCAGCAATGTTGTAATTAACTTGGCTATCTTTGCAGCCCTTAACATGATTTGAACCACCCATTAACATTCCCCCCAAAAAGCTGGCCACTAGCATTCAGGTCATGGCTGGCTATGGACCTGAGGAAGTTCTACCCTCTGTTCTACTTCCTTTTCACATGCCCGAGGATCTGGTTCTCCATACAGGAAAAATTGCTTTGCACAGCTGAATAAGCTCTAAGCTTTCATCATTCATACTATCACAATAACTGGAACCAAAAACAAACATAAAAACAGTGTGGCTGACAATATCATTATTCAACAGTATTCAAATTATTTTAAGTAAAACGTGGGAACATGTTTGCATTTTACGAATACAGTAGTTTCTCTTTATTTGCCTTTGTATCAGTAGCAAATGCGTTCTTACTGTTGGACGATTGACTCTGGAGAATACATGTCCCACATTTTCACCCAGTCACCTTTTTTTACCAAGTAGGTTCCATGTACACTAAAGCTGCAAGATAAATAAACTGGTAGTAAATGGTGTTCTGTTTCACTTTTATGTGTTCCTTGTGCATGAGTATGTTTTCGCTATGTTAAGCCATGGCACTTTAACTGCTCTGCTTAAATCACTTTGCACATAGTATGAGTATGTTTTCTATCTGTACTCTATTTGATCAATAGAATAACATTTGTGATAATGTGTTTTTGTTGCCCTGCCCTAAGGGTAAAAGGTTGTGTGAAGAATATTTTCTCTTCTCATTATCCTAAAGGCATTGAAAGCTGAAAACAAACCACTATCTCCATTCTACCTTTCAGCTAGCTGAGCATGTCAGTATTTTTACATTGTTACCTGTCTACTTTACTACTTAGCCAGGTTTTGTATCTGAATATACATTTAAAAAAGCATAAAAGTCTAGTCAAGCTTTTTTAGTTTTATCCACTTATCCGTGAACACAGTGGCACACCACCGTAAACATGTAACATACGCAACCATACAAAACTTACAACATCACACTACTATAAATTCATGGTAATCCCCGCTGGATATTAGATAATTCACTCTGATTCCCCCGCGCTTCTTCATGCTACTCTATGTACCCCAGCATTTGCTCCTCCACTTAGGCTGTTCCACCATTTTCTCAGGATTGAATGCAAATTGGTTAAAACACTGATCAGAACTTATTACAAAATGGAGCCTTGCTTAGAAAAAGAGATGGTGCATCACTATGAGAGCGAGGGGCTGGGGAAGCCTGAATGTGGGCTGGGAGCGGTGGTGGGTGGGGAAATTAGATTAATTTTTTCATGGGGTGAAGAGAGGAGGATGGAGGGGGGGTTGCGGGGTTCTGTAATGGCACCTCACTGTATTTGATATATGTACAGATAGAAGAAAATGTTTTCTGATTTCGCCATTCTTTTTTTCCCTGTTTTTATGTGTGTGTGTAATTCTGTCTGCACCTCTCTGTCTGTCTGCATTTAACCCTCCCAAGTCCATCCCTCCTGCTGCTCCCCTTTTTCACTGTCAGATCCCCAAGGTTATGGCATGTCTGGACATCTAATCAGGCCAAGTCTTGATGCTGAATATGTTGTACCCCTCATCCCCAAACCCTATACTGTTTATCCTACACCTGACATTATATATTCAAGCCTTTGTCCACTCTACTGCACTCCCCGCTGTGATAAATGAACACGACCTTGGAAAATAGAAAGGTTGAAGAACAAGGATTTCACTTTTAGCATGTGTTCAGCTTCAACAGAGATAACAATGCTTTCACTCTCACCCATGTCTAACAAAGGTATGCATGTGAGCATTTGAAATGTATTGACACAAAATTGAGGCACATGGAGGTACATATGTGGGCCATTATGGGCAATTTAGGCAGTTATGTCTCTTGTCCCTTTGACCTAAAGGGATCATTCCTGTGCCTTGTCAGTAATAATATATTTTTTTTAAAAAGGTCCATTCTGAATGTTGCCTTTTCATTTTTCAAAATGGTTTGATTTTCAGTCATCTTGAAGGCGTGTGTGTGTACTTAATGTCTCCTTGTGTGTGCTTCACAAAATTGCGTCTGCAGAGCAACATAACAGATTTTCAGGTACATTCTGAGAAATACACATTTGAATCTGTCAAAGGTTTAGTATTGTCATATTTTAGAAGATGTGGACAGTTGCTCTCTGACAGAACTTTTAATGGTAAACGCAGACTATTTTGTTGACCTTTTAGTCAGGGGAGTTCTCCCTCTCCAACCTCTTCCCTCCCAGCAGACAGCAGTACCCATGCTCAGCCAGTAGATGGTGTGCCTCGTTCAGGTTTTCTTGCTTTCCACTCACCGAGCCTTGCTTGCTCACCCGTGACTTGTGAAAGCGCTCTGGGGTAGGCCTCCCTAACCTATCATCCTGCACCCCCCTCAACACTCCTTTGAGCACCCCTTCCATCTCTGCCATCACCCCCATTGCCCCCACCCCCCTTTTCTCCATCCAGGGGGCAGAGTCACCGAGGTGGCAGTTCTAACAAGCTGCCGGGGACCGCACTGCTCAAATGAGCCAAATCAAAGAGAAAAGGGGGAGTCGGATAGGTAGCGCCATGAACCCCCTGCAGAGAACAGCCATTCTGATGAATATGAAATGAATTTGTATTGCTTGACATGATAAGCCCAAGGATAACCCTGTGCACAGTCGACATCTTTACCATGACATGCTTCAGACATTAAAAGATGCACAAGAAAACATCAACAAAAAATTACAATAGCAACAACTCGTGAAATGTTTTTTAACGGGAACATTAGAGAGTCAGTGAAATGCAAATTTACAGGATCTAGATATCTGGTTTGCTGTGAACAAGGTGAAGTGTTCATCCAGCCTTAAATGTGTGTCCATGTCATTTCCAGAGAGAAGGACAGGGACAGGTGGAGGACTAGAACCATTTTTTTTTGCAAATCATTGACTGGTGGATTGGCATTAATAATGGAGCACTCCTGTACCGTCCTCTCTTCCCTCCTGTCTTCAGTCTTCATTTTCTCTGCACCTCTCTGATTTCTCATTTCATTTTGTGGTGCTATCCTTCTGCATCTTGCATCCCTCTTGGGCTGTCATCTCATGGTCCATGTTGATGAAATGGCGTCGGGTCACTCCACCAAGAAATATACAAGATCATGGAAAAGAACCGCCATATTGTGTCCTCCCCCTACATGCGGCTTTGGTCTGTCACTTCCTCACCACACATTCACACATGTGTGAGTGAGCATGCACGCATGCAGACACACATATGCAGGAAAGTACACTTGCACATACACTCATGTGGTTGCTGCACACTTCATTTAACACACACAGATGCAGGGCTTTATGGTTTTCCTAAAGCCAGAAAACAAGGAAGTGCACATTGATTGTAAAAGCCTGTGTTATCATTTATGTTCACCAATGCTCCTAGCATGAAAGAAGAGCCATTGAAATTGCTCATCCAAGAGAAGGGAATAGGAAACGTTGTGTATAATAACATGAATGGTAATGCCTCAGTTTTATGCTCCTATTTCATCTGTATGTGTGCAGTCTCAGAGCCCTGAACCTAGATTTCACAATTTATAAAATGTAATGCATACAGAAATGACAGTATCTGTTATGTTTTCTCTCCTTGCGCCTCTCCCTCTTGGTCCTTCAATTTTGTAGAACCTTTCTGTGAGTTTAAAGAATTACACCGTGAATATGGCTTCACCTGCAGCACTCAGCCTTTTATTTTCTGCAAGATGTTCTTTTGGTAGATTCCCATCTGAGAGAAGCCTTCATAGTTATCTAAAAGTAATGGAACCTGCTTGTGTATGCAAGGCTCGGTGAAAGACCACTGATACTGCTCCGATATTATTCAGTCGTTTTAATGGCATTTTAGGTTTAGAAGATGTCAAATGACTAGCAATATATCTGTGTTTGTACATGGAAATCCATATGGTTATACAAACGATAGTTAGATGTCCTTTTATATTTTTGTTTCTCATTGATTTTTTTTCTGGATGCATTACAAAAAGAACCATATATTTTATGGTTATCTTATTTATAATATATTTTAAAATCCAAAATGCCCAATTGGGTATAAGTTATTCACCTCTCTTGTTTGTAGAGCAATTTAGTTTACATTGAAAACCTGAGTATCGCTCTGGTATTTGCACCTTGCCTTATGAACTGGGGAAGGGGCTACTGAACCTGTGTATTTAGTATTTAGTGCTACTGTTTCCTCTGTGACCCTCTGGAGACAGAAGGTGGCACTGAGGGATACCACACTGTGTATTTATACTGTTGTCCACAGTCACTATATAACATCTGGCCTGGGATGTGAATCTATTGGCCTTCAGATCAGAACAAAGAGCTTATGCTTTCCTCTGTGCCTGTTTTTGGAGAGTTATCTACGCACAGATGTTTAGTTTGTCTGCATCTCGGAGCTGTCAGATTTACCTCTGTGGTCCTCCATCTGGACATTGTGAGGGGAGTTGCATTACAGATTGAGAAAGTTTTCTTTGAGGTTTCAACATGTGGGGAGGTATTCATTATCAGCAAGATGTCATTTAGAACAGCTGATAATAACAATAGCACATTGTTGATGCGTTGATCCTGGTTGGTCACTCATTTCCTCAATGCTTTTGTGAGCATTGTCTTCAGAGTGAATGCTGGAGGTGTTTTTGCGTTTTGGTTTTTCACGAGTGGACACAATAAAAGCAATGTCTCTGTAAAGCCACTCAAACATGGAGTGAACAGACAAAAGGGATTGGAGAAAATCTGGGCCACAGCAGAATCCAGCGTGCCCCTCTGATAACCTGCTCTCACAAACACAGCAGCCATTTCCTCCTTCTGTCCCTGGAGCCCCTCGCCCCTCGCTGAAGCACCAATTCAGCCTGCTGTAGCACAGGTGTTGTGACGTGTGCCATTTCTAACCTATTTCACATTGTAGTCAACTGCATGTTATCTCAAGTTTTTCATTGCGTTAATACAGTAGTGTGCGTATACACTTTCTTTTTCTTCCAACCGATGGTTAAAAATACAATTCAAGAATATATTTATATATCAACTGGTATCTATATGTATATACTGTATTAGGTTACATTTTTTATTTAAAGGTGTACTTTTAAATCTTAAAATAATAAAGATGTCACAAATTATATTTAAAAAAATCAATACAATACAAATTATAAATGTTCTTTTTTATGCAAATATTTTTTTTCTTATGAAAACAATCATAAAAAAGCCAAAGTGCAAACTATTTAATTGTAATTATTTTGTTTACCAAAACAATTTACTTGATGTTTTTGTCTCAAATTCTATTTAATGATGACATCTTACTTTACCTCTTTTTTTAAATGTTGACATGCTTTACTGGTTATTTAAACAGGGACTTCCCCCTGGCTGAGTCTTATGGTGTTTTTTATGTACTACAGATGCATCTGGTAGGAATCAGTTGACCCCGATAGGGAGCTGAGAGTGAGAGAGGCTGTTATGCTTTAGCACTGGCCGAACTGCCAAAGTCACAGCCCGATCGGAATAAATCCCTGGTGTCCGCAAAGTCGAGCGTGATGGAATCATGCTTGACTTTGCAGTACAGAGAAAACGCCACCAATGTAATCCAACATACAGAAGAACAAATATTCTGGTGTGTTCCTTCCTTGGAGAATTTAGGTTCTGGCAAAAATTACTTAAATGATCATAAACAATCATTTACATTTATTTAATATTCAAAATACATTTGAAATATATTCAATCAAAGTGTTTTTATGTGTAAATAAGATGTGGACTGTTTTTCAATTATTATTCTCTTTTATCTTATTAAATTAGGTTTACCTTTTAAATTTTTTACAAATCTTAATTGTAACTATAATTTAATTCCCCATTTCATGAATTCATAACATATTTCAATGTCATTTATTTTGTGTAATCTTGGTGCCCAATCCAAAAGGTAATTTCTTTTGCTTCTGTTTTTCGATTCTGACATGGGATGTGTATTGTGGGTTTAGGTACAAAAGGGAAGGGGCGGCAGTGTGTTTATTTCTTTCTTATTCTCTCCGTCCCCTGACATATCTGTATTCCTCATCTTCTTTCTCCCCTTTGAATGGAAATAAAAAACATAAGAGAGAAGGGTTCATTTTTTGAATCCTCCTCTCGCCTTACCATTTTCATCAGCTGCTCTGATAGCCATGAATCTTGTCACTCATGTTTTTCATCAACCCATGCCCATGGAGCGTGTTCTAAGTCCTGGAGATTCCCGCTGAAGCGAAAGCAATGGTCAGAGAGTCACACAACCGAGCCCGAGAATAAAACAAACACACACAGACGAAAACAATTCTCGATAAAATCAAGCTGGAAGCATGTTAGAACTCACAAAAGCAACAGAAATAGAGTCCTAAAATACGTCATGGTGGTAAAATGTCTAACCCTTTTGTGAATTACATGTAAATCATTTAGGGGTGAATTGACTGAAACTGGAACAGTGTGTACACTTCAAGAAAACACATTTATGCATGGACTTTAGTTTTTTTTTTACAGGCAAAATGTTTTGTGAGATGCAGGAAATTTGGTAGGAGGAAAACCGTGTTTTTCTTCTTGTGAACGCTGCAAAGAGCAGAAAACAAGAGCGGAGAGCGTACATGTACGGTAATGTTTCCTCCTGGTTCGACTCTCACATGGCATGAGCCAGTTACTATCGCTGGTGTTCCTCTCTGCATCTGGGTTCTGCTGCTTGTCAGCACAGCTGTAGTTGTTTTCACAATTTTTTTCTGCCTCCTGGATACTTTGTTCTTTCAACCTGAACTTGACATTGTTTCCCCTGCTTATGTTCAAGGCTGTAATGATTGGCTGTGACAAAAGGAGTATCTCCCTCCATCTTAAAAGAGAGTGATGGCCTCCAGACAGCTGTCATTTACTATAGTCATCCCCCCATTCTCCTAAACTAATTCTTTACTTCTCATTGCTTTTTGTCATGTCCTTGATGTTTTTTCCTTATTTTTGTATCGGCAATGTAAAGCTCATTTAATGTTATTTCCCTTTAACCCACCACTGTCTCTAAGGATGAAATAATCACTTCATCTTTAGTCGTTAATTGGGATTTAATTACCCTAATTACTTCATTATTATCTCCTCCATGTTTAAGATAATTAGCTTAGTGTTAAATACTGTGACTTTTTCATGTAAAAATGGAGGAATTCCCCTTGATTAGTAAATGAGATTAATTATACACAGTGATACACCAGGTATAATTGTGAAAGTTCCCACTTGTGATTCCGCTTTCACACCATTAATGAAAAATCATGGTAAATGAAGACGTGCATGTGTCTTTTACAGGTAATTAATCAAACACAACGGTTCACAGTTTAAATGTGAAATGTAGTTCATTTATGTATAGGCTACTTAAATACTTTTTTTAATGGAAAACAATGTTACGTGGGGTTTTCTCTTTCAGAAACTGATCATTTTAGAATGAGGTCAATCAGCTTTAACATTTCCTAGTTTTAGGATTTTTATTACACTTTTTTTTTTTTCTTCTCCAAAAGTTTTTCTGGTTTCTTTGCTTGGATTGGACTTTGCATCACTTAAATCATAATTTCTTGTTACGCATAGGATGAAGTTTGAAAAGTGACCTAATGCTTCTCTGATGAGTTTGAAACTGATAATAGGCCCATTTCACAGAAGCTGCAGCTAGAATAGGGTCAGCATGAGTTGAATCAAGCTGAATCAATCAGTGTGGTTTGACTTTAGTGGAATTTAACCGATGAGAACATGATAGCCTACGTTTAATATGCGATGCAGCTGGAAAATCTAGCAGTGTGCTAAAATATCAGAAGATGGCTGGCAGCCTCGTCTGTCTATGTCTGAGTTTCTGTATCTTTCCCTTCTCCACACTCTGTCTTTTTCTCTGTGTGTCTGCAGTCAGAGGGTAGAGTCAGTTTTACTGTCACTACCTGTGAAATTGTATTCCACAAAGATGGATGCTTTCTCTTATATTCATGACATCCAGGGAAGCACAGTCACCTCCAAAACTGTTTAATATGGATGTCGTGTATAGGCGGACACATATACACACATTCAAACATGCAAACACAGTACATGTGCGCACACACAATAACACGGACATAAATGTACTCCTTGCATGCCTGAACACTGCACCCTCACAAACGCACACTTTTTTCTGCCCCAAAGACAATGCATGGCTGGTGCTTTGCTCCTGCTGATGATGAAGAGTGGTAGTGACAGTGCTGCTCTCAGTAGGCTTGATGCATTACAACACAGTACTGCCATGTTGCGTAAATTCTCTGTCTCTCCTCATTGAGAACATGGAGGCTTCTCATCTAGCATGGTACACCAGTGCACTTTATCTTCTCTACTCCTCTAGTGTTTCATCTCTGGAGTTTTATAATGACATTCACCCTGTGTAGGCTAGTCATACATTTAGATGGCATTGTGGCGTTATCTGTTGTCTTCAGTGAGTATGTATTTCTCTCTTCTTTGTGCTTCTCAGCGTTAAGGTGTTCACCATGGATCCCTGTGCAGCCACTAAAGAGTACATGTGCTCTGCAGGTGAAGACCACCTTCCTCCCCTCACTGGGGGGGGGGGAGTACGCTCCCCAGGTTGGACTGGGAGAGAAGCAGCAAGAGTAAATTGGTGGGCTCTGTGCTCGCAAGACTTGTGTGCATATGTGCAACACTCATAGAGAGGACAAGGGTGGAGGGGTGTGGTTTCTGGGTCACGGCGGCAAAGGAGAATCGTAGTTGAGGGGTGTGTGGGCTGCAGCTGCAGAAATACACACGATTAATAAAACAACACAGCTCACAGGATAGAACGCTGACGGTACCATCAGATACTCTCTCCTCTCCTTTTTCACTCTTACCTCCCTTCGCTCTTTCACCACTGCCTTAATATAAGTAAGAGATGGATGGCCACAGTCTTGGGACTGAGGGGGGCGGGGGGGCATTTTTATGTTTTATTTGGGCTGTGTTTTCCCTCTTGGCGCAGTACTTAGCCAGCACCTTGCTGTCCTGTCTACATAAGGCCAATAGGGCCTTCTAAGTGTACAGGGTTCATCTGTACTATGATTTGCTCTCTGTGCTGTCTGGACCTCCAAGTATTTCCATCTGATGCAACAGCACAGTCAGTCTGAGGTCTTTGCATAGATAGGGAAACAAAAACACTGAGTGCATGAGTATTGTTGTTGGTATATCTCCACAGAGAGACTGCTTGAACAGTTGCAATGTTGCTGCATTTTATTCTCTGTGTGCCTGTTTGGTTGTGCTCTAATGTAGAACTAAACTTAGGCACCATGCCCTAGCTCCAGGTTGTATGGAGTTTCTACATCTCACTCTTTGGTGAAGAGGGGGAGAAGAGGAATCACAGAGTCTGTAGAAATGGGGGTTCTGTTCAGAGGTTCAGAAGAGAGGTTTTGTGTAATCCTATGCTAAATTCAGCATCAGATCTTTTGGGGAGCGGTGTAAAACCAGTATGTTTTTCTTGTCTTTACTTTTCCTGCACACCTCAAAAATGATGATAGCACATGGCTTTTCAGCTATCTCACCCTCAAGGCAAAATGTACAAGGCTGCTAGGCGGCGTTACCTCTTCCTCTTCCGAGAGACAGCTAACCCCCTCAAAGGATGCTGTTGTCTGGAGAGGGAATGCCTATGAGCAGAAATGGGGAGGGAGGTTTAGGATGGGGTGGGGGAAACATGGGGGCTTGGGGGGTTGGATGAGAGGGGGGCACTGAGTAGTAGGGAAACAGGAGGGAGGGAATATGTTTGATTCAAAGAAAAAAAAGAAAAGTCAATTTGGTCCCCCTGTTCTTTGTAGAACATTTAGCTTTGACCCTCCCTTGCTTTCTCTACTCCCTCCCACCACCCCCCAACTCAAGCACACACAGACACACAGGGTCCAGCAGATCTGCAGGATATCACACCAGAGAGCCTTTTCTATCTCCTGCACAGACATGCATGCTTCTTAATATATTTCTTCAGTGTATGGGGTGTATAGGTCCACACTGTTGCAACAGGCAGACACTGAGGGAGGAGAGAGGGAAATAGGGAGAGAGAGTGACAGGAAGGGAGTGAGGGGGGAAGAGAGAGAGGTAGAGGAAGAGTCAGACTGAAATAGGAAAAGGGAGGGGGGAGAGCCTTATATGTTGGTTACATGTTTATGATGCAGTGAAAAATATCAATTTAGATTAAAAAACAAAAACAAGGCTTGAGGATAGAATCCTGAATATATTTCTTATATTTCTGGTGAACTAGTCCTCATAGCTGCAGCCAAAGCCCTGACCAGACCTCTACTTGTGCTGAGCAGACTGGAGGCGACCCAGGGTAAGTTATGGGCTTTTTTCTCTTTCTCCCTCTCTACGCTGCTGATTACGATGCTGCTGATTGATTGGTTAGAGGCTGTGGATTATCACGGGCCGCTCGTCACCAGGTACCTGATGATGAGAGGAGGGAGAGACGAGAGGAGGGGGAGAAGGGGAGGGAGGGGAGAGAAGGAGGGGTGGAAATTAGATGAGCATGGCCAGCGCTCACATCACCAGATCTCACTAACTCTCTTTCTGATTTCTCTGTTTACTCTGCCATTGCACATTTGTATACGGCATGTGCAAAACAATTGATTTTGTGTGTGTTTGTGTATCATCTTGATGTGCGTGTGTGTGGTCTCAGCCGGCACACGTTGCCAGCCCGCCTGCCTTTCCGTAGTCAAACCGGCGTGTGCTGATGAGGCTGTGGGGAGGGGTTACTGATGAGGGAAAGCCAGAGGGGCCTTTTTATGAATATGCAGATGAGGGGCATGTGTAAATGGGAGGGGGCTCGATGTGAGTGCGCGCCACACGCTTCATTGTTTATATGTTCTCCATAGGGAGCCTGATCCTCAACAGATTGCCGGCGTTTGGTGTGATCTTGACGCTGCTTTGTTTGTGGCATTCACTGACAATGAAAGTGAAAGAAGCTGGGTAGGGGAAAAGTGTAGGGCAAAATAAAACGGATAGAAAAATACAGTTAAAGAGCAGGGACGAAAAAAATGGTAGAGCAGCTTCAGGGCATATTTTCACCCCATTGACAAGACGTGATGATTGCTGTTTTGCCCCCTCCCTCCTCCCCCTTACCTCCCCAGACGTTTTTCTAAACCATTTGCATGTCAAAGCAGTGGAGGCCACTGCGCAGATTAGTATGAGATGACATAATGATGTAATGAATTAAATGCTTCTGTTTAAGCGCTGCACTTTGCTTTGGTGGGAGGCAAGGACAGGGGGATGCGGGGTAAATGAGAGAGGTACAAGTTAGGATGAGTTCCTGGCATGCTTTTATTTTAAGTTTTCTTTTACATTAATCTCAGGAACTTCTGATTGAAATAACCTTTACTGCTGATTTGATTGAAACATTACATTTTAGTTTGCGGTGAACTTAATCATATTTACATATTTCAGCTGCATATATATTTTTCACTGATTACAGCCGGTTAAACTTGGACTTTTATCATATGTTCTGTACAAATCAGATTTAACATTGCATTATAATTGAATTAATTTGGAAATATGAATGTAAGTCTTCAATTGTCGTGTTTGGGATTTATTTTTCTATTATATATATATATCTTTTTAAATCAAAGAAAACCTATTTTTTTATCTTGTAGTTTTAATAGAATTACAAAAGTTACAAATGTCTTGGCTGTCCCGTACTGGTATTAGCTTGCTTTTTTCAAGTTCCAGTGCGTAAATCATACAATTTCATAACCTGGCAATACATTGTTTATGAATATTTTTGTTTCTTTTTCGGATTTTAATGATTTTTTCGCTGTAGAAATATATAACAATTCTTCTTACATTTGATCTAAATTGTCATGGCCTTTAACACAGAGCACTAAAGTGACTGTGTGTGGCAGCAGTTAAAGCGTATGGAGTATATCATCGATTGATGCACTGGCTAAAGCAGTGTTTTTATGAAGCCGAAAAGATCTGAGACACGACACCTGGGTCTCTATGGAGAAACACCTACTGTGTGACAGGAGCTGGAGTGTGTCACTCTTGTCATCTCCCACCACAGTGATGATAGAGACCCTCTACACACAAACACAAACACACACATGCACACACACCTCCGTCACCTATGACAATTGGGAAAGCTGCCTCATTGAGGACAAGGGCAGGACGGGGGCTTGTTGGGGAGATGGATATGTCCCTCATCTCTCTAAACTTTGCGTTATTCACACTATCTTACTTCTCTCCACTCTTATCGATTAGAGATGTTCTACACAGATTCAGTTTTGCTTGCCTGATGGTTGTCTGTTCTATTTGGTCATGATTTGGTTCTTCCCGGAGAGAAAGAATTGACTTGATTGACACCAAAATCAATAGTTAATGAAGACATCATGATGCGTCAGTGGAATATCTATAGATTTATCTACAAAAGGTCTAAATGCAGTAATTATTGAAAAACTGAAAACATTTCAATAACATGTTTGATGTGTATTTGAAGTAGTATAACAATATTTATTTCATAAATAGAGGGTGTCCTTTGAATCACATATCCGGTGATATAGGCACCAACTGTAGAAGTTTCTGGTGAAATAAAGAGAGGAGAGGAAATAGCAAATGTATTTTTCTAGTTTATGATTTTTATTCGTGTGGCCCTGGAGCCATGTCTATGCGGGTGTGGCCGTGTGGAGTCAGCTGGCTGGTGCAGGGGGTAATGAGTATGCACTGTGACAGCTGGGATAAAGTGTATGGATGTGTTTGGTGGGAGTAATCAGCTGCCGACCACGGGGTGCACAGGGTTGATGTGAGGCTTTATGACTGCAGAGCTTACACACACACACACACACGCACGCACGCACGCACACACACACACACACACACACTCCGTTGAGACGGCATGCTTCACCTTACCCCTGCACTGCTGAGCGTACCCTGAATATCACAGCTTTTCCCCTTGCTATCAATAAAACTATATTTTCTGCATTTATTTGTAATTCCCTGGGAGAATAATATATATGTTATTATTAGGAAACAATTCAAACATTTATTGTAGCAAAGATCTTTACATTTTTAATTTGTACTTGTCTCTGATGTCTATCATGCTGTATTTTGTGAATTAGCATTGATTATTTGTTTGTTAAACAGCACACCCAGCAAGATATTGAATATGTGGTGTAATTGTATTACTGAACAGATTTGCTTTGTTACGAAACACATCTCAATTGAAGTATTTTGGAGCCTGTGGCTACAGTGCTTTACAAATAATTGATACAAAGTAGGCCCCACTGGCCAGTGAAATTGAGCACTAATAAATGCATGAAGGGAAAATAAATATTGATCACCCAGTACATTTAGAATAGTAAAGCTTTGATTTGATTCTTACAGTTTGTGGGGTATGTTGTTGTTTGGGAGAATTGGTTGGGATGGGGGGAGGGGGGGGTCATGCGTGTATATTTATTTGACCATCTGAATGTTTGTGTTTGCAAAAATGTGCAGCTGTAATCATCAGTTTGGATTATCAATGGACTTTTAATATACTGTACAATATAGTGTAAGAGAAAGGTGATTCAATGCCTAGGTTGGTCTCTGGTTTAAGCTTTTGACTGCACTTCTGTGTGTGTGTGTGGGTGGGTGTGGAAAGTGAAAGTTTGTGTGCATGTGTGAGAGTTGGAGCCCTTGCCTTGAACTCCTGGCCCTGTCACTCTGGGCTGCAGTTTCCCCCAGCTCTTCCAGGTTCTCTATAGTCAATGAGGAGGATAGGCGGGAAAGAGGATTATTGGTATTGATCTACCCAGGGGGATCATTAGGCATCACTATCAATTCACAGCTCCTAGCACACATTACTGGCCCGCACAGACATTGCCAATTTGTCCCTATTAGAGAACCCAGTTTGTGTGTGTCTGCTGTGAGAGGCAGCTCGGGCCCACTGGAGAGCAGCCAGGGCCCAGCTTAGGCCTGACCACAGAGGGCTGGGCTCCATTCAGCTGGGGTGATCAGACACTTGCTGGCTGTGATAACCTGCTAGATATCAGGAGGCATACACCATTGAGTATGCAAATAAACCTGCGTTATTTTAATTGACAAAAAAACAAAGTCTTCCTTTGTTTTGTCTTAAAATATCTGGGACGTTAAATGTTATTTAGGGAAACAAAAGAAAATAAGATTTTTATATTTTTAGACTTGCACATTCCACTTCCTGTCAATAGCTTCCTCTACATCCCCATATTATTTACCAAGAGGTAATTGGCACTGTAATAGAATACTTTAGTGAGGCTTATCCAGCCTGGCCCACTTATCTGTGTAAGCTGGCTGTTCTGGGGAGTAAAGCTGCTAGATCCGTTGTCGCTGACTTTAACCCTCTCTGTCAGAGTCAGGTGTGCAGGGAGCTGCTCTGCCACTGCCACTGCATGCCATGATGGGTGGTTTATGATAGTAGATGCCCCTCAGTCCATTTTGAGATGCTGCAAGTTTACTGATGCCGTGCATATACAATTAATAAGAAAATAATATATGTGCAAACATATGTCTTTATCTCACAACATATATTGTTTCCGTTTGTATATATATATATATTTCTTTAAATAAAATGCATTTTTGAAAAGATCCAATTTGTTAGTGTAAATTCGCTTGACACACCAGTCTCTTGTTTCATAAATTATTATTATTATTTTTTATATTTTACTACGATAAGCTTAATATTCCAGTAAAGCATTTTTAAATCAACTGTAAATGCAACCGGAAAATGTATTTCCCTGGTGGCTATTTTTCTAAAACATGACTACTACATATAAAACAATTAGCTATAAACTGCTGGCATTATGTATATTGTTTACTTACCACCAACCACTCTTTATCTGGTTTCTCTCCTTAACAGGGAGGTTTACACTTAAGTTTACTGTAAATATGAATACAAGTACATTAAATGGATAAACAATGGTGCTTAACAAGACAATACACTGACATAGGCTTGGTATTTCCTTTTGTGTTGCACTGCGGTCATAAAGAAAGTGGTGATTTAAAACTAGACATAGAAGAGATCTCTGTTTGGGGATATGCAAAGTTTTGTTTAGCTGATGAAGTGTGTATTAATTTTTTGCATGTGTTAAAGATAGCTTGACCAATGACATGATACACACACACACACGACACACACACACACACACGCACACGCACACGCACACACAAACCTTGCATTTGACCAAGCGGGTCAGAATACTCACGCCCGTTGGCCCCCGTCTTGGCCTTTTCAGCTGCAGCATAACAGAATCTTAATCATGCAGAAAGCATATACCTCCATGATTGTACCCTCTCTCTTGGCAATACAGTGTAGACACACACAAAACTCATATTACATTTAGGAATATACTGTATAAATGTGAAGAAAAATCTCTTCGAATTTGTAAACAGTGCCATGGTTAGTGGAGGGAGTGTAATTTCACGCTGGGGTCTATTAGAGGGTGAGCGGGGTGTGAAGGACATCCTACAGATCTTTTAAGTGCTCTAATAAATCATCTTCAGCACATTTAAAATTCATCAGTGCTAGCACTTTGCCCTCTTTCTCTCCAAATCGGTCCTTTCGTGGTCAGACAGCCACACAGCAGTAGAATCCGTTCTCCAGGCTTGCAACATACTGGTCTCTAACCTGAGGTTTTTGCATGTGGAAAAATCAAAGGCCCGCTGGTAATGACTTCAGTCTGGGCAATGTGTGGGGGTCCTTTTGAGCTGCTATTCCCCAGTCACAGCACTGCTTTCACACATCCTCATTCACTGGCTGTTCATAGGACGCTGTGCAGCTCTCTCGTGCTAGGTCAACGACCACACAAATGACATATGGAGCCAGCTCCGTTTTAACCAACCCATGCAGGCGGTCACACTTCATCAAAAATAAAAGCAAAGGAAATATTTGTGAGGGTAAATCATGAGGAAGTATCATGCAACGGTCCATAAACCACCATTTATTATTTTTAATGTTAAATTGTATGAAATATATCTGAAAAAAGATTCAAAAATATGATCTAATTGTTGTAATATTTAGTCTGTAGCAGCATTGTGGTGGAGCTACCAAGAGAGGGCAGTATGGCCTGCCCAAGAGCAAGGCTCTCAGCTGCAAATCATGGTTGGAACATTGTGATCACCTGACATATACGCACACACACATACACACTCACACCAGCACACACACACACACACACACACACACACCAGCACACACACACACCAGCACACATGCCCTGTCCCTCGCTTAGTTGTTATATACAAAGATGATATACAGACATGGCCGTCTTTTTTTCCTTTCTTCATGGTGGTGCGCTGAAACTCTCTGATCTCCTCTCTGGCATGCATCCTTTTCTTATAGGTTCTGGTTAATTTCCTCTCCGTTCAACTCTAATTGATGTTTGTCCAAACAAAATGAATATATCCTAGTTGAAAAGCCAACCCATTTAATACATCTTATTAATAATAATATCCTTCGTCCAGATTTATTTATCCGTATAAACTGTGCCAATATGAATGCAGGAATGAATTTAATAGGAAATGAATGAAATATAAGCAAAAGCAGACGGACGTTTGTTAAATTAAAAGGACTACATGGTTGTGTGCCATTTTGTTCCTGTCCTTTGTGTTTTTATGAGGCAGTGGAGGCAGACTGTCTGGGAGTAATCAGATAAAAACACGAATCATTCATGATCCTCAAAAATGTACAAATGAAAAATAGACAGATCGCACAGAGCCAGTGGGAGCGATGTGTGCTTCCGCTTCTGTAGATTTTACCCAGAGGACCAGTCATCGGCGGATCTCACTGGTAGAAATCCAACATCATCTCAAAAAGCATTTGTGTCGTCTTGTATGTTTTGTTATCTGAGAATGTGAATGTGTGTTTTCTGGGGAGGAGGGAGAGGCTAAGTCTGAGCGAAGGAAGAAAAAGAGAGAAAAAGAAGGGAGAGATGGATGAGGGCAGTTCGGGGGCCCTGGGTGTTTTAATTATCCACTGCTCTGTCGTTGGGTCAGAGCTCGCTATCTCTCCCTGGCTTTATCCCTGTCTCATGATTTGAGCAGTACCTTTATCCCTAAGCCTTCAGCTCCTCTGGCCAAACAAAGAAAAAAGGGAGGGCAAAGAAGGGGTTTTATAGCAGTAACTATGCCACATTTACCATTAATATCCCTCAATCTCCTCTTTTTATGTAGTGCACAGCAGAGTAACCTCAATAAAGTGACCCCAGTGAGGCCTGGTGGTGTATGAATATGGCTGTTGGGATGGAGGATCTTGTTGCAAGAGGGCAGAGCCGGTCTAGTTGTGCTCAAAAGCTAAAGCAAAGTGCTGGCAGCCTTCTAAACAAGTGGGGTGAAGGAGCTCTTTTAAAAAAAAATCATCTTTCTCCGTTGACTCTTTCTTTCTCTTTTTTTGTGAGAAGAGATCATCGAAATGCCAAGCGTTCCAGGGATGCTGTTTGTTTGATAACACTATCGGCTGAGAAATGGCTGCTGTGTGGATGGGCACAGTGGTCACATGACCTCGCTGTAGTATTTACACATCCATGCAAAGCCTTGGAGTCAGCTTCACTGTTACTGTATTCCTGATATGAAGGATGCTCATTGAATTCAGGATTTACTTTATAGTTAACACTGGGTGAATATACATTTTCATAAATGCAGACTGGTAATAAGATTTCGATTACATTTGCTTTTTCTGAAACAATACATTTTTGTTTATTAATTTAATCATCTTTAAATATATATATTTTTAATAGTGTCAAACATGTTCCTTGCCATTTGTATTAAACACACAAATTAAACACAATGCTTTCTCTGAAAGAAAATGTTTTCAAATGAAATATCTTGTGTTTTTTTTAGGCCAAAATATATATATATATAAATGATATAAAAATAATAATTGTCACTGTTTATATATCTCCATTTAAATATGGACAGCTAAATATATTTAATTTAATAGTTGAAATCAGTGCAAGGAGACAAAAGCCTATTTTTGTTTTCTTCTGCTGTACTGTATTTCTACTGTTTGCCATTCACAAAGCAAATGTATTTATCAGGGTGTGCATAAAGCGTGTGTGTGTATATCCTATATCCTGAGTGCCTACTGTATGTGTTAGTCTGTAATTTCTGGACCATACTGAATCTCCATGACAACCTGGTTTTGATGTGGGTTCCCTTCCTGACATTTCCCCATTTGGGGAGGCTTGTGAATTGCCTTGCCTCTCCTTCAGTCAGCATGTCACATGAAAAAAAGGTGTCCGGGGG
>NW_011349989.1:68399-90179 GCF_000735185.1 Notothenia coriiceps
GGGGGGGGTGTGCATAGGGGGGCAGTATGAGGAATCTAATGGGCGTCTGGTCTGATTGTCCTCAGCCGTGGCAGTAGAGACAAAGCAGATGAATTGTGCAATGGATTCGAAGAGATTGGAGACAAGTGCATGTCAGCAGCCCCTCCATCTCTCCTCTTCCTCCCACCCCCCCATCCTCCAGGATCCCTCCCTCTCCATCTCTCCTCTCTTTTTGTCTGACATCCTGAAAAAAGCAGGCATGACAGCAGTGCTCTGCTTGAGCAAAACATTAAAAACAAAATGCAATCCTCGCCCGTTTTTCTTTTATAAAAGATATTCAGGCAGACATTCAGTGTGTTTGCACCCATATTAATTGTGAAAGTCTGCATGACAAATCCTCACAATATTAATCACTAAACAAACATCAAGGACATTTTGATTCATGCTGTCTGAAATGCTAGGAATAAATGACAGCATTTATAGAAAACACATCTAAAGATAAAGGGACTTATCTTATCAGCTTAAAGAGGCACACAGTCTGATAGACTTTCCCCCTGCATGTTTTTGTCTCGCCCCCTCATGATTTGTACTAATGTACTTTTGCGTGATACTCTATAATAATTTATTCTACTCTCCATTTTGAGCAGATGCCTGGCTGTTATTTATCCTTTCCACTGTACGCTAACCTCCAGGTAAACATTGATAGTCAGCATAGAAAGCTTCAATCACCACACTGCTTCTGTCCTGAAGCTGGAGCAGCATGTCTTTGTGCTTCCACATGTTCACCTCTGAACCCTGGTGGAAAAATCACACAAAGCCTTATTTTGTTGCTACTGTCTTTGTCATATAAGGCTCTGACCAGCCTTCCTTTTCTGAGAATAATTGTGATTTGTCGTACAGTAGCAGCGTAGCCCAGAAGTGTAGTTGTGAGGATCTCCTACAGTACAGTAAGTGTGCTAATGTGTTTCAGACAGCTACGTTGGCTTTGAAGTTTCAAAGAGGAAATACACTCAGGGCTCCCCAGGTATCAAGTTTGTTCCTCAAAGCACAATGAGCTGTTTTTATTTATTTTTCAAAGATTTTATTATATTTTAGATATTTGAACAATATTAACTTAATTTACAGCACAAGTCATTTAACTTAATTACAACATATTTACATCTTACCATCATTCAAAAATACATCTTGAGAACGAAGTTGACATTGAAATGTGTTTATGTCTTAGATATACCCCATTATTAAGATGAATATATACAATACATTTTCATTTCTATCAAGTGACCACCTTGACAGCACTGGTCTGCCAGCTTTTGTTTTGTGTTGACTGCATTTATTATTCATCTTTTATATCAGTCTGTATTTTAATATGAATAATGGAGGAGGTATCAGAGAAGGAAGAGGGATGTGAGAGAGGGGTGCCACACAGCATGTGTCCTTGGCTGTTCTCTGCTCCTGCTTTCCTTAGAGTGGAGCAGGTGGNGGGGGGGGGGGGGGGGGCTGAAGGAAGAGGAGGGCTGTCGGACTCGGAGTCTCGCTGTGCCTGATGCAGGGCCGGGATCTGGGTCCTGCTCCCTCTCCTCTCCACCGTCTGCCTGCCTGCTTACCTGGCTGGCTCTCTTGTCGGATTTAATAACAGTATATAAATCAAAAGCCTCTTGTCAGCCACACAGCCTTCATTAAATTCAAATGGGGAACGGGTCTCTTTGGATCCAATTTTAATAAAACCAGATAATCAAATATGGGTTTAAAAATGGGTCATCCCTTCACAGCCCCACAGATGTCCGGTCACTGCTGGTGTCTTGTGTACACATTTAACATTTCAGGGAAGAAGACCCCACTTATACACACATAGTATACTGTATACAGTCTCTGCATGTGCACCAATATATTGTTTCTTTGTATGCAGACACAATGAAGGCTCGCTAACACAATACCATCAACTCTATCAAAGAAATTCAATAGCCATACATTTCCCATTTCTTTGTGCAGTTTACAATTGCAATGTGTTTATTTCTTATGTGAGCAGAATATAAATCATTGAGACATTTACATTCACTTAATAGCACGCTAACTGATTATATAAGTTATAGAAAATTGGAAATATTATTGTGTCTTGTCAAAACATTTAAAAAATATATCTATTTGAGTGTTTATGTTTTTTTAATCAGTGTGGGCCTTTTTGATGTGTACACAGGAAATGATATATTCGTGATTTAGTATTGTTATTATTAATATATGATGCACAAATGCAGTATAGAAATAAGCATAGAACAGTAGCTGTCCTCCACATCCAATTATATTTAGAAGCTTTATAATCCCTTGTTACTGCTACACTGTGTACCTTTGGGAGGCATTTAAGCTAACTATTTTGAGTGACTGATTTATATACAGAGACACACACAGGTAGGTACACAGAGAGACACAGATGTTCAATCATATGTGCCAGCAGGTTTTGCCTGTTGTTGCTCAGCTGGGGTTAGTGTTGCATCTGTAAACCAACGCTCAGGGTTTAGAGATGATTGTGAATCCAGCTTTCTTTTTATTGTTGCTGATTTGAGGCAGATACCGCAGACACCACCATTTCTCTGACTGAAAAATATACTGTCCGAGCATTTTTTTATTGTGCACATTTTTGTACTTGACCTGCATGTCATGCGTACAACATTGCTAGCTCAAGGTGGACTTTTATATTTTAGTGGTGACAATTTCTCTTCTAGTATTTGGTTTTGGAATACCTGATCAATATGACTTGGAATCATTATTTCCGTTTCATGATGGAGATGATGTTTGAGGTTTGTGCATTAGATAGACAGACAGATACATGAAAAACTCCCGTTTAATTATGCATGGAAGTAAGGGTATACATTGTCATGTATTATGCAGAACTGAAAAGAAAGAAGCAGGGCATTTACTGTATCAATTGCTTTACATCTGTATTTTTTGGGGATTATCACAATGAAACTATTTGTTTCATACAGCTTGCGAGCAGAAGAGGGCACTATGAGTTGCAGATGCACATTCTCCTTCTCTCTCCCTCCCTTTCTTTCGGTTGCAGGCTATCTCTGTATTTCATTCCTTTTTTAGGACTCGCACATGTCTTTGGTTCTTTATAGTTTTATAAGAAATTGTATTTAAAGCGTAATCAGTATTAATTAATTTGGAGGAAAGCTTATATCATATTTTCAGGACAAAAGTTGAAATCTAAAAAGATCAACAGAAGATTAACTTAAATCATGGTAGATATTCTAAATGAATATTTCAAACATAGCAATTGTTCTTAATTATTTTAAAGATACTTTTTCTGCCTGTGTCACACACATCAGTCCTTCATCAACCAACTGGTATAGTATTGTCCTACAGCACTCATTACTAGTGTTATTTGGCTTTTTATTCATTATTGCTGCTGGTTTGCAAGAGAAAATATAGGCTTATAATTGTACAAGTGTCGGAAAGGATACATATGTTCTATATACTGTATAGTGTTGTTTTGGGGGATTTGGCTTTTTTCATGTAAATACTGACTGCAGTAGATCTTCTTTGTCGCTGAACATCATCGCAACTATCTTCACTGTCTGTATTTTTTCATGATTTTCAAGAGGCCCCTTTCTTTTATCTTTCTGGTTAAACTTGCTGGTCCTTTTGTTAGAGAGGTAGACATGCAGCGAAATCCATCCTGTGATTATTTGTCCTCCTCAGCAGCCTGATAATCACGGCCAGCTCTACCTGAGCATTGTGTCCTCCACAGGCAGGTCAAAGGAGATCCCATCACCCCCTGGTGTGTCTCCCTCCTGCCTCTGTTCTTCCTGCCTCCCTTCCTGTTGCCATCGTGGCCTGCCATGTTAGTGCAGGCTCCTGCTGCTCAGCCCTCTCCTTCAATAAATCTTCATATGTGTTGGAGGGAAGGTGGAGGGTACAGACAACAATAACCACCGGTACTCTCCATCAAAGGGTTATCTGGCTTTCACAGGCGCACTGACAGACTGCTCTCTGACATGGAGCAGAGGCCGAGTGCTGTGTCTCTGACAGGGAGGAGTCCTGCCTTTGGAAACAGCAAAGGGATTCATTGATAGGAACTAAAACAATCTTCAAAAAGTTTTTGAGAAAAGAACTTAAAAAATAAGTGAGTGAGAGATCTGGTCCAAAAATAGTCCCCAAAGATTCCTAATTGCAAATATTACCTATAGCTTGCACAGTGCCTCTTTACAGTGTCATTTATTGTTCACATTTATATTTAAACAGTATAGATCCAGTTAACTGTCAACTTTATTTTGATGATTTCCTTGATGTACAAAAAATAACCTTAATGCCTTTGTGTTCGGAATCGCTGAGTTTCCGAGGAAACAGATTTAGCTATGAAGGAGATATTGTCCCTGGTTGAGTTGCAGGGGCCTATTCTTCAGTGTCGTATTAGTGTGTCAGCGAGGACTGCCGTTATGAATTACCAGCCCCAAATTTTGCAACTTAAACAGTGGGAATGAGAGTAAACCTTTTGTTTATGTCACCTATCATCTTGAAATATTTACCATTCTGCGCCTCTCAGCTCCCTGTCTCCCTCCAGTGTGATAAAAGGTTGCTGGCTCCCAGTCTTAACCCCTTCCTGCTTCGTCCCATCTCCTTTTCCATCTCGGCTGGGAACAGACATCATATAAACCTCGTCTTTCAGCTCAAAACCTGCTGCCTCAATTTATTTTTCTCTCCTGCAGGAAGTAGTTTATTCAGGGTGGTTCCTTTGGGAATCATATGAGCATTTGACCAGGTGTCTGTGACACTTTTCAATATTTTATTCCGGAGCGTGTTTGTATGTTTAGTGTGTGTATTTGAGTTGTTATATATTTGACTTCTCAGTTTGAAGAGAACAATACATGTGTGCACTTTTGCACTTTGTATGCCTGTGTTGTAGGATTGAGGGTGTGTGCATTGTGTATGTTTAAAAAAAAGAAAAAGGAAAGGAAATCAAATTCAGTAGAGAATGAATTATGGAGTATGTATCGTTATCTACGGTTTGTAGCTCGGAGTGCGTGAGTGAATGAAATTCATGTGCAAAAGGTGCTGGAATAAAAACAGAAACACTGCAGTGTGTTTTTAGGCAGTGTGTCAGGTACTGTATGAATTGCCTGCAGTTGCCTTGCAGGAATGATACCTCTGAAATCAACCATTTCTCTCCATTCGCTTTCAACGAAAACATGTCCCCCAGCTAAGGCGCACCTTCATCGTTTTTACCATCACTTTTTCAAGAGAAAACAAAACTGTGTGGAGTAGCAGACAGATACTGAGTTTTGTAAAGGTGTATAGTCTGTCTCGCCAAGGTAAATTGGCAGTGTGCTAGAGCCCCATTCCATACATCTCTCACTGTGAGGGGCGAGCTGCTCCGATCAAAATGATGGCAAATTAATCTGTTTTACTGTCAAGTAGAATGATAATGTCTCATCAAAAGTCCTATTTGTTTGTGTTTCATGGAAATTGTTATCAAAAGCAGAATGAGCGGACATGTTTTTTGAGGAAAATAAGACTACTGTATTTTTGACAGAATTTGTTTTGTTATTGACATAGAAATGTGTCTTCTAATAGGCTCCTCTACTTCTGTTTCTACTATCTTTTTATTTGCTATATGTTTTTTTGCATTTTCCGTTGTTTGGTTAATGGAAGCAAGAGCTTACAGAGAAGTGTTAAACGGCAGGATCACAAATGGCAATTTTGTAGGCCTTTGTCTCTATCCTTTTCTTCTGTCTCTACCTCTTCCGCTTGATCTTATTCTTTGACCTCATCTTTACTCTCCTTTCTGTGTGGTTGTTTCTCAAATATTTTCTATGTTGCGTTGACCAGGGCAACATCGATTCTGACTCTGGCTCTCCTCTCTGCTACTTTTGTTTTCACGTCCCGTCCAGATTGTTTTCCCCATTGGTTCGGTGGTAGGCATGATGTGGGGCTTATGTCAGGAGGGGTGATCATAAATATTAGGAGCTGCAGGGAGACAAAGGGGCTAAAATGGAAAGGCTTGGGTTGATGAGGGGACCTGGCCATGTCATGTACCTCAGTCATTTTTCTTGTGCGCTTAGAACTCAGTCAGGGGTTTAATTGGAATCCAGACTTCAAAGAAACCCTCGGCCCATCCAGCAGCCCCCCATCCCAACTCCACCCCTGCACTAACTCCCCTGGCTGGATCCACTCATGTCCACAGCACATACACTCACACACACACACACACAGACCGTGACCACTACAATATCAGAAAGAGCATCACCATGCACGACCCCGGCTGAAATTGACTTTGCTCATATTTGCACAAGATATTTAGGGGGGCTGTGGCGCAGTGGACTAGTGCGTTGGTGTTCGGATCAGTGGAGCACAGGTTTGAACCCCACTGCAGTCAGCATATCGTTGTGTCCCTGGGCAAGACACTTCACCCCAAATTGCTCCTGTGGGGATTGTCCACAGTATTGAGTATGTAAGTAAAAGCGTCTAACAAGTAACATGTAATGTAATATTTAGGTGTGGTGTACGTTCAAATGTGTGGATTTGTGCGGCTCCTGTTTGTGTTTGAATTTGAACAGCCCAATATTTCTTACACTTTATTAAAGTCACGTATTTGTTTGAAGTGCTTGCATATTCATAAAACAGGAATCTGCTATTTTGTTATTAGTTTAGGCTTGATTACAAACGGATGAAATCTATAAATTGACACCAATATTTACTCGCATTGCTTTTCCAAAGCATTTCATTAATAGTTTGGAATTGTATTGATCATGGTAATGTCTCTACATATCAACACATTTATGATAGAAAAATATGTTAGTCTAATATGGTTATTGCTACAACAAATATAAGACAGACATTAGGTGGATCCATTATGCATCCTCAAAACCTGAATACGGTTTTTTATCTGGTGACGAAACTGATGTAGTCATATCGTATCACTGGAGGCACAATACAATTAAACATTTAGGATTACCCTTTAACGTGCATACTATCATCTGCTGTGAAAAAAACACATAGATATGCTTGGAGAAAATATATTTTTATCGTTGATCATATACAGTATCTCAGGCTGATTGTCTTTTATTTGTATACTTTTTAACCAACACAACAATCACACGCTGGTTTGTAGTTTGACTCTCTTCAAATGCTATAAGTTGATTTTCTTTAAAATCCCCTTTTGGTATTAATGCAATTATTGGCGCAGTTGGAAATACACATGACTCACAATTAAAGCGAGTGAAAGTTAACTTTGTAATAGTCTCAGCCTGAAGGAAATGGGGGGGAGAAAATATACAGTATAATTGATATTGCAGCAGCAGGGGTTGATATAAAGTAATATATGCACCTCTGTAATTAAGGCTTCTGCCTGCCTCTTTGGAGTTTCAGGCCTTGTTAGCACTGAGTGGAAGACACTTTTGAGACTATACCTGTAAGATAATATGTTTCACAGCTATGATTATAGGTAGGGAAAGAGGACCTATTTTCAGACCTCTAACAAATCACTTTTTCCATTATGGGCTAGTAAAGGTGTTAATGACTCCTTGTCTTTTTGATTTTTCCATTTGAATTATGAAACAGCTGTATCATTTGAAGTACAGTTAATAGGTGAATTTCAAGTAGAAAAAAAGTGCATCCAATTTAAATAGTTTTTGACAAAGAAAGACCATAAAAGCTTCAATCAGCGTGAACAAATAGAATCTATAAGTGGAAAAATTGAACATCTGAAATGCTACCGTAACTTACACCAAAATCAGTTTAAGGAAGTCAGCTGATCATTATTGGAACAGACTTTAATTGCATGAAGAAACTGGTGAATCCAGAAGCTATTTTTGCCAGTATAAAGCATTTACTTTAAATAACATGAAGTACTTTGATTCCTTCCTTGTCCCCACTTTAGGGAAATACAAATAGTCGGATGCAATCAGTAGAATTTGTAATAAATGTAGTGCTAAGCATTATTTATTTTTTACTTGGTCACTTAAGGATGCTAGCTTGCCATAATAGTTAGAATTACTTTCTTAGCTAAATTGTTTTCTGTGTGTACCATTTTTATTTTCTGGGTGTGCCATTTTGATAATGTCCAGCAATGGAATTGCATGTTAGGAACGTATTCCTCTTTTCATGATACCTGTTCAGTTTTGACTTACCATATCATAGCAGCTCAATGCCTCCTCTGTAAATGTATTCAGGAAAATTAGTTTAATACCGGAGCCTCACTTGCAGCTGGTTTTAAAGATAACGATGACAGATTGTTGTTTAAAGAAAACAGAGGTATTTTCTACTATCCTGCTGTTTTGTAAAAAAAAAAAAGTATTGCTGTCTTGACGAGAAGTGTGGGCTCTGAATGACTAATAGGGCGGCTCATACAGAATGGTTTGTAATGGAGGTGTTAATGACCATGTTGCTTAAAGGTTACTTCTGAGTGGTGTTTTCTTTCTCCCTCACGTCAACACCTTTATGCTCCCACCAACGTGTTCCCTATGTTTCCTATTATCCTCCCCTTTTCCCGCACAACCTTGAGTGCAACTGCAGCGACCAACAGATCAAGGGATGACAGAAGTAGAGGAATGGAAAAGATAATGAAGGAGAGGTTTTATCAGTGAGGTCCCAGCCCTGCCGCTTTTTAACTCAGGCGTCTTGACTTGGCTGGCATCCACCGTTTCTCACATGGGCCTCTGCAAGATGAAGGGAAAAGCATGCTGCATTTTAGAAAGACACACAAACACACTCGTTCATGTTCAGTTTCGTCAAACATATCTGAATGTAGGGATCCTTTCCTTTAGGAGCTCCTAAAGTGCAGGACACAATGGAACTATTCGAGGGAAATAGTAGAGAAAGTACCTTTTTTAGAGGTAGAAGGAGGTCAGGGGTACATTGAGAGATGGCGGTGTTGAGGGGGGGGGGGGGGGACTGCTAGCTTTTATGATAATTGCAATCTCAGCATCCCATTGTCAGTGGGCTCAGTGGTAGGTCTAATTTGAGAGCGGAAGTAGTTACATTTTGCACCCTGTCAGACCAACCTATTGTCATATCCAGCAGAGCAGGAGGCCATAGTACACTTTCATGCCTGGTCTCTATTGGGTTCTGGAAACAGGTGAATGTTTAGTCAAGCAGATGGCCTTGTGGTGAACACTTGGGTAGTTAATGTCCTTGCCTGGAAAGAGGTGGATATTTGGTCAAATGGATATTCTTGTCTTGGTGGCCTCAGTATCAGAAAGTATTAAGAGCAATTATGTTCCATCACATCTTTGGGATGTTCAGCTCATACAGCTGCCCTACGTGCACAGCTGTCCAATTGGGTGTAGAAGGCGATTAGTTAATAGCTGCTGTCCTTTTTGATAGTAGAGTAAATATTAGTTAGAATACCACTCATTTCAAGATTACAAAAAAAAAAAATTTCAGTCCAATCTGAGAGTTGTAAACATTCATTACAGTTTACAGGCTGACTTCCTTGTTCGTCGGTACCAATTTAATGCCAAATTCCCAAAAATGTGACGTTACTTGATTGTCTACAGTGTTACAGGAATCGCCAGTACCAGGAATCTCGGTTTGAGACTAACGATAAAACAATATGCAAAAGCAAAAAAAAGTGGGTTGAACAACAAGGTTTCTTTTTTGTTTTTAATCTTTCTCTTCATACCATCGAGTTTAATTAGGAATCGATAATCATGGAAATTCGCTTGTGTTACTATCATTTACTTAATCTCTTGTATTGTGACATACAATATTGCTACATTAAATCAGATTTTTTTCATGTATGTTCTTAGTTTCTTGGAGAGATTTTAGTGGGAGAATTGTTTTAGACAGCTGGCTCTGGACAGAAGAGGTCTAAGAAAGGAAAAGGAAAACGCAGTGTTAGTTTACTGTGATCTGAAACATGGATACCTAGGGTCTCTTGAAAAACACAGATCTACACAAGAGTTAAACTCACAGCAACACACACGCACGTACACACACACACACACACACACACACACACACACACACACACACACACACACACACACACACACACACACACACACACACACTCTGGTGTATCTCCCTACATCATCTGGGCTGATAAAAGACTATAGTGCAGGGCGAGGAGATGGAACACAACATCACCTTGCATGCGCAGACACAGAGAAAGAGACCGGCTCCTCTAAACTGAATACACTGTCTTCTTGCCCCTGGTTCAAACACCATGCCCTCCTGCTTCATCATTGTTGCGAACACACACATAAATGTGTATACAGCACATATTTATTTATAGTTCTCTGAGCCTCAATTTTTGGGCATATAAATGCTGCCGTTTATAAATGTCAAGAAAAATATTCCACAGCACTATCTTCAAACCATAAATCTTTCCCGATCACACCTATAGTGGTATTTAAACAAAATGACATACTGCCATCATTGTAGAATTATATTTGTTTGGCATTTTCCTAGTGTGTTTTAAAGGGTATGTCATTATAGCTAGTGCAGAGAATTATGTGGTACATATTTTTTTGAATGCCATATTGTCTTAAATGTAACCTTTAATTAATATATCACATGAAACAGTCCTGTAAATATGAAATAAATCCACAAATCAAACATTAATAGATTGTGTTAAAACTGTAACTGCCAACTGTAGAATTGTAAGCAAAAAAGTAACCCTATAAATTAGTGAAGGACATTGGCGTAGATGACAGCAGTTCCAGCCCCACGTGTGATTAGGCTGAGCTTACACTTTGTTCAAGGAAGGAGAAATATTGTAGATTCTGGGACATTTTTATAAATTAAATAAGTATTTCACTTTTGAGTTTTTCTATGTTTAGCCAGTCTTTTTCTAACCTTAAAGGATCGGTTAATATTTTGTTAATATCAAGTTTTCCATGAAACAGTTGTCTAAGGGGCTCATATGAACATCACAATAGGTTTTGCGTTACTTTTCCACTTAAGAGATACCGTCCACAATTTATTTTATGTAACTGATTAGGGACAACATCCTCTGTATACATTTTATACAAAAATGTAAACTTACCAGAAAAATAGTGAACCTATCATTTAACTCTACGCATACATTTTAATAAAAAAAATGCCAATATGCTTTAGCTGAATATGTATTGTTAGAGCAAATATTGAAGGAAAAACTAGTAAACACTTAGTTAATTTGAACACTTTGCAACTCCACAGATCTGTTTATTACAACTATTTCCTCACTAATAAAACATGTAATTCAGGTGGCATATTTCTTCGCTGAAAACACATTTCCTGTTCAAATCGCTAGTATATTAGAGTTATTTATAAAAGGGACATGTTTGAATATTACAAATGTGTATGGTTCTATAGCAATGTCAATGGTTTGAAACCAGTCAAGGCAGCCTTCATTTACTCTGTTGCAACCCCGAGCTGAGCCCTCGTGTCGGTGTGGCTGTGACGGAGAAGGGCCACCGTGCTCTACCTGTGGTTCTGTGTGGTAACAGACCCCATGTTTCAGGCTCTTACCAAGGGGATTAAACCTAGCAGTGGGGAGAAGCAGACTGGAGGCCTGTGATCCTGAAGTAGGGGGGATCCTGTTTGCTGAGGGCTGTCATATCCGCATTACAAAACACATGACAAAGCATTGCAGCCTGCACTATACTGTATGCCTTACAATTAGATGTCTTGCAGTTGCCTTTATTCTTATTTTATTGAGCAAAAAAGTGTCTCTAAAGTCCCCGAATCATAGACTTACAAATAGTTATCTGCAGTATGTGACACTGCTTGCATTATCCTCTGTCTTTAAATGCTTGTGAAGTGTTCTACATACATTTATACAATTGATTTTAAAATGAAATGTTGTTAAGTGCCAAAACCACACACGGAGACAAGAGGAGTGCATTGCAAGTCTCCTGCAGCAAAGGCCCAAAGTACCATAAAAACCTAAATTGGTGTGTTAAACATCAGACTGTAATCACATGTGGTGAGCCTGGAGAGATCTGTAAACACCCTGAATGTGGTGTTACTCTCCGCCTTCGCTTTTGCAACATGCCTCCTTACACTACACCCAAACAAAACCACATGTTGATTTCAAAGGTGAAGGTCAACCTGGGTTTTATTTTGTATCCCTTTTACGTTGGAGAAAATACATTGAGTGCATTTGGGGGCCTTAATCTGCTCATGGGGCAGCACTGTTAGAGTTTGGACAATAAACACAATGGATATAAGATTAAATATGTATACATGTGTGATAGTGGCTGTCTGCTCTTTTTTCCCAAAGCCAATTCAAGACCTGCATACACCAGTTTCGACGTATCACCGTCTCCGTTCTAACATCCAATCCAATGTATTGTTATGAAAATGGAAAGTTAATTTTAGTGTGCCGCTTCACGAAGGACTCGGTCATTCCAAGGGCAAAATGGAGTAGGCAGAGAAAAAAATCTGCCGCGGAAGGCGAAAGCTGTCTTGGTTCAGGTCAATCAGTTTTCTTCTTCTCACCCCCATCTCCCTACTGCTTCACTAACTCCATATTTACTTTTTTATGGAGCACCGGAACAATTAGCCAAGGAACTGAGGTTGGAGTTAAAAGTGTTGCTTAGGAAAATGTATTTTACTTTAAATTTCTCCTTTTAAAATATATTCCATTTAGATTATTTTGTACTCTATCATTGTTTTTATTATTTCTGCCTTTTACCATTGTCTTAAAACCCATTTTGAGTTGTAAAGCTGTCATCATTATATCAGTGTAATGCATATTGAAATCTTGTAACAGCAGTAACTAAGAGGGGCAAGTCTTAGCATATGGTAATTAAAACTTCCTAATCTAGTTTATTGACAGTAACCTTTTACGATTTTGTGGAACCATACAACACTGATCATTTAAAGAGATATTTTCCCTTACATGCCCCTTTTACAGACAAGTCAGAAATGAGAACTGGCTACACTGCAGAACAGCATCATTGTTAGGGAGTTTCTCCTATGCTGCCTGACGCCAGGTACTGAATTGCGATCTTTTAGTTAAATGGTGGTCTCCCAACTCACTACTTATCCCTGCAGCCCCCTGTGCACTTGGGAACGAGAGATCTGTATCTCTTCTGGTAGTATATCTTCCTGTGTCTTTGAGGTGTAATCTCCCTTATGTCTTAACCAGTGCATTAAATGTGATTGCAGTGACATTTCCATAAAAAGATTGCCACAATATGGATTTTATGTAATTACAAAGCTAAAACGCTGATACATTTTTTTGTATTATTGCTCTTGAGGTTTTTTTTCTTCTGCTGCAGGTGTGGTGGTGTCCTTCTCTGTTATTACACCCAGAGAGCTAATAGCCAATGTAGATACACGCTGATAGAAGAGGTTTATCACAACACAGCACTGCTGCATTGATGGCTGCACTCTCCCAGAGGGTAGAGGTGCTTATTATGCATCCCATATAAAGGCACAGTGTTTGCTCATAAAAGCCCAGTCTGGATAACGATGCTTGAACACTCGCTCTCATCTGATTTCATTTGAAGACTAATGACGAGTTTGCCTTCTAACTTCATTTCCTCTCAACATTACAGTGCAGCTGTGTTTTTCGCAATGATGAAGTGTTATAAAACTGTGGACGAAGTGTCTGAGGTACATTTGTGAAATGAGGCATCACAAGTCCAGATTTTCCGGGAGATGGAATGAATTCTTTAAAGTATGCTGTTGAGTGTAATGCACAGTGGCTTTGTCTTTTTGTGTCGGTGCTTTTGTTATTCCACTTCCTGTTTTTAGTAAGCCCACGCAGACATGTTGCTGCTAGTGACAGCATGAGTCCTCAGTTACCACCTGGGCCTAATATAATACTACCATTCAGGCTCCATTGTCCACTTAATGGTAAATGTATTCTGGAACAAAAAAACTTTTATTCTGCATAATGAATTAGCCGTAGAAATTGAAGTTCTTCGCATTTCATGTGATCAAACTTCATGGTATAAAAATGTGTTTTTAAGAATATAGAAGAAATTAAGAATGCTTCAGATCTGACATCTGTGCATGGATATACAGATTGCATTTAGTGTCGTATTCAGGCAGTGGCAGTCATTTATTGATATTATTGTGATTTTCATTTCTCCATGAATTAATGGAGTGCAGAAAAGAAAGGTATGGAAAACAAGAAACACTATATGGATATCACTTAAACTTTCAACCAGAAATCAATATTTTTCATGTCCATGATTTCCAAACTTGTGGCCTCCTTTAATACATATTGGTTAATGTGTGAGTGTGTGCCACAGGAAAGGCCTGCTATGCATTAGATACGGACAAGTGCAGGCAGAATTATCTTCTCAGGCATTAAAGTGTTCCGTGAGACATCCACACTTAAATGCACACTTACCTCTCATATACGCTATTCCTTCCCCCTTAAACACATTTGAGTAGAGCTATTATATGAATTAAGCCTCTTTTGTGTTTTTGACCAGTAGGTGAGCCGCACTCTGAAGTGACAGATTTCAATCAATCTGTATAAAACTGCTAGAATTTACTTTGATTAAACGATTCAAAGACACAGTATTTGCATCGACGTCTGAATGCTTGACTGAGTTTTAGAAGCTCTACTGTATTGTCTTCACTACTGAGCTCTAAAGTTGTTCATATTAATTTGTTATTGCTGCATGGAAGTACCATTATTACTCTGCCAGTACAGCTGATGACAGCTGCTGCTTCAATGGATTTTATTATTATAGACTGTTGGCATTTAATTTAAATTATATTATTTAAAATGAAGCAACTACCGCATCTTTTCTTTCTTTATGTGAAATTGGAAATATTTATTACTATGTGTGAATAAGCTGACTGGTTTAACTTTTAAATACAACATATGTTTGCTGACACACATGCTGTATAAAAAGCCACTATGCACCTGTAGTGGAATAAAAACATGGCAATGTTTACAGAACAAACCAAAGTACTGAAGTGCTACATGAGGAGAAGGGTGAGGTGTGTTACACTATACACTATGGTAACAAGGTAAAAACCAGTAGCCATGAAATCTGTGTTGATCACATGCTTCCCTGTAGTTCCCTAAAGTGGAACAACTGTTTTCACTGCAGCTTGTAACCACCCTTCCATAAACATTGACCTTATGCCTGAAAAATCAATTGCACGTCTGAAGTCCTCAGTTAACATCACTGGCCTGTTGTGGATGAATCGAAAAGTGTTAAAATTAACTTCTTATTATAATTACCTTGGTCTTACACGTTATTGATAAACAATTATGCACTTTTTACAACCCCCTCTGAAGCTACTAATTTTAGTCTTTGTAAAATGGATCACCACAGCGCATTACAATCAAAAGTGTTGCTTTAAAATGTTATTTTAAAGATGATCAGTTTGGAGGTAAAAATAAATATCAAAGGATGGCTTTATACACATTTAATGCATTTTTTGAAGTGCTCAATGTTTTCATGGGCACTATGGACCAGGAGAGACCTGACTTCAAGTTGTTATAGGTAGAAGCTTTGTTGAGGTCTTTCAGTTTTCCCGCAGTAAATATTTGAAATAATATTTATTTTTGTATGTAAAGCCGGGATGCGTACATACTGTGCAGAAGCTATGCAGTCACACACACATCCTGGGTGTATAACAAAGAGAGTGTTTGTTTGCTCCAGCAGTGAGTGGCTGCTAGCCAGTAGAAGCTTTCTGAGGCTTCAGGGAAGATATAGTGTCCCTTCCCCCTCTTATGCACTGTCCTTCCTTTTGAGCCGCATTTGAATTTAATATTCCATGAAATAAGGCAGCCCATCAGGCTATTGTAATCACGTCAGGTTAATAGAAGAAGTAAAATTACTCTTACTTACTCCGCTCTCCCTCTTTGACACTTTCTCAACCATACCCCTTTTCCCTCAATCATGAGAATATTTGAAGCCAAACTGTGTCTTGTATTTTTTTCTTCCTTGAAATTCTTTTTTCTTCCTCCCCAAGTGTTCTGATTATTATAAGTATTCATCCTGAATGGCTGATGCAGATCCCTTTGAGAGTGAGACGACTGATTTTCCAGTCCTAATAGGATGTTCATTTTGTGGGAAATAAATCTGGACCCTCATTCTTTCTTAACTTGTTTTTTTACACCAGCATGTTCTCTTTTCATTTAATACTCTGTTTTTTTTTTACTCGCTAGCTTGCTAACCCCCAGAAATACACGTGCATGCACACACATGCACATACATGGCCGCAGTCTGTGGGTGTCAGCCTGTCAGGGTTGTAGATGTCATGTAATTGTATGTATCACCTGCAGCTTTCCTTCTGTGTAAAAGCATTCTCCTGCAGCACTGAGGCCTGCTGTTCCATAGTGATACAGCAATGCCATACATGTGACACCCACACATTGCTCCCTGTGGATCACTCTTTATTACTCCCATTTCACCTCCATCAAGGCCTGGTCTGCTGCCATTATGACACCTGAGGAGAGAAGGAGGGAAGGGAAAGAAGGAGAACAGTCACACTCAAGGCAGTACAAGCCTGACAGACTGTCTTTTGGACAGGCTGGGGACAAAGAGAGTTTCCAGGCAGCCAGCTCCATAAGTAGGATTTCTCCTTTTTTATAGCCCACCTTTTCACAATAAAGACGGTCTCTAAGGCTGCAATTCAGAGTTCGCTGTCTTCAGTCACACATAGTTCTTCAGATAAGTCAAAGAGATGCATGGTAAAAACTGATCATATTCTGACTTGTGCTTTTGGGTGTGATAAGTTTTGATTTGGTGTGAGGTCAAACATGTCAAAATGATCTGTCTGCAACATTCAAATGTTTTTTTCTTGGGTTTCCTAAGACTACTACGAATGAGCATTTGCCTTTAGTCACATGCACATTTATTTACATTTTACTATACTATTTACTAGTTTAGTGTTAAATACACCAGATCACCTTAGATTATGACTATAGGTCGTATAATTGTATCAAATGTGTCAACATTGATTGTAGTCTTTAAAAATAATTCATAAACATCAGAGTTTTGGATTTAATTATAACGGCATCACATATAGGTGCATTTTCTGGCAGATTTTAAATGCCCCCCAACTGAAGAGCTCTTGTATGGTTTATAGATGTACTTTTTTATAAATATTTCATAGTTTTTTAGTTTTGCAGTGTGCCATCATGACCAAAAACAACTGGAGTACAGAAAATCATTAAACCCAGCCTGCAGTCTCTTTTCCTCTCCCTCTGAATCTCTTTAAACAGGAGAAGTGACTCTGTCACATTAAGAATAGGAAATTATACAGCAGGAGGAAGGGCAGAAATAAACTGACAGGAGTGCAGGCAACATGCCTACTCTAAAACCTACATCTTGGTGTCAAAATGGGAACAAAGGAAATGGGAAACCATTCTGTACACTAGTTTTCACCAAGAAACAATGGTTTTGAATCTGTGTTTGGCTGAAAGTGATGTTTTTTATTGGCGATTGCAAAGGTTGCCGTTGAAAGCTCAATTTTAGGGATTTGAGTAAGGCATACAGACTTGTTTTCTTGCCCATTTATTTTTTGTTTATTTACCATAAACTTTCCTCTGCAGAATTGTTTCTGAAGCGATCAAGTGACACAGTGTAATTTCAGTTTTGACCATCACTGGGAATGAGCTCTCCCATTACACAGTACTGTGTGCACCTAAAAGAGCGCTTTAGGCACACAAGGCATTTTGTTAAAGTTTAGGAATTTCCCTTTTTTCAATTTTTTCTTCAAAGGAAATTGGAATGCTTGCTGTTTCAGTCACTGACTCCCTACATATGGCTCCTGTAGTCAGACTTATTCTTTACTATTCTTAACCATTTAAATTACAGTTAAAAGCATATTAACTTATTTTGTTAAATTAATTACATTTAAGAAAGTGTGCTTCTATCTTTGATCAAAAACTGTCAATTCCATGATTCTTCCTCGACTAGTTTTCATTTGCAGTGTTTTTGCAGACTACCCGTACCGTAGCAAGTTCTACATGTAATTTAGCACATAGTAGTAGTAAAATCGGTGGGTGTAGAGAAAAAGCGGCAATGGGGTTAGACAGTGTATGCTGATTTATAGCAAGGCCAGAGAGCAAAGCCCTGAAGCAGCAAATGCAGTGCTTCAAATAGAGATTGCCGGTGGCCTTTGGTGTGATCGGTGACCCAAGGTGAGGCACTTAGTGATTTATCTCTCACATATCCCTTCATCTCTCTTGCTCTGTGGTGGGGCAGGGCAGGCTAAACACGTAGCACCTATCTAGGAACTTTGGCCCTGGCTTTGACTCTCTGCCTGGCCCAGGAACATAGCCGAGTCTAGGTTGGAAAGCACAGAACACACAGCCCAGCACCTCTGGCAGTCAGGGTTAGCAACATACAGATTGATGGGTCAGAGTTGCAGGTCAAGCTGGCAGACCTCTCACCGTGCTGGAGTGCATCGCTGAAACTCTGTTACACTGTGATTTGATTTGTTTTGTTATCAACTTCTTTTGAACGGGGCCTTTTTCTTCTTTACTTGCCTCCATTCTTTTGCACACACTAACACGTACACTATGATATGATCCCTGCTCTCTCACACACATTCACACACTTGGTGTGCACACCTTCATACAGTCATGAGCACACTCTGAGCCCCACAGCTGTCTAAAGCTGAGGTTGGCTAATGAGGAAATGTCTTCTCAGTTGAGTGGACTTGATGCCAAGAGGAAAACCTGCAGAATCAGCCCTACAGCTTCATCTGTCCCCTCTCTGTGGTAATGTCTGAGTGTGTGTGTTCACGTGCGTATGTGTATATCTACTGTATCTATGCACATACACAATGTAGCCACGTGCTCCAGCGAGTGGGGGAGTATGAGTAGTGTGTTCTTGTGTATGTGAGACCAAAAGAGGGAAAGTGTGTGTGTGTGTGTGTGTGTGTGTGTGTGTGTGTGTGTGTGTGTGTGTGTGTGTGTGTGTGTGTGTGTGTGTGTGTGTGTGTGTGTGTTTTAAGCTTGACTACACTCTGAACATATTTCACCGCATGGAACTTGGGCTGACATCTCCCATTCCCTGGGATCCTTTAGGAGCAAATTTAGAGTGATTTTCAGTGCAATTATACCTGCCAGCTTTGACTGGTAGAGTTGCCCTCTTCCTGGCTCATGTCTTCATGCTGGAGATCAGCTCCAGTGATGCTGAGGAGGCTGGTGCTAGGGCCCAGGGCCAACGACCAACTAAACCAGAGAGGTAGCCTTCCCTCACTGTGACTGGCTACAGTAGCCCACACCCAGGGTTCTGCATGGTGTCCAGGACAAGAAGCCATTCACAGCCAGTGGAAGGTGATAATTATCTCCCGCTCTGAGTGTCGGTCACCCCTGCCTTCTGTCCTTGTAATCTGCGAGGGTGTGTAGAGGGTGGGTTTCGTGGCATAATTGGAGAAGCCAGAATGGGTGGTTAGTGACCCTTGCACCTCTAAATAGCTCCTGCCCATGTGCTATGAGCCTGTAAATGTAATTTTTGAAGCTAAATTGTTAAATTAGATCAAATGGATGGTCTTTGACAATCAATATCTGGCTGTAATAGATATTTTTTCAAATACATTTTTATGAATATTATGACGCTTATATAATCGGTTAAATCATACAACATTTGTGTGCAATCACTGCAAATGTGGTGAGTGTATGTCTATATGTGTCCGTGTATGGGTACATGTGTGTCATTTTCCTGACCGGGACCCCTGTGACCTCTGTGTGTTTCCCTGTCTGGGGCCAGACTGCAGTGTCTTCAGCACCATATATCAGATTAGCCATAAAACCCCCTCCTTGGCCCCACTCTGCTCGACACACTGGAAGCTAATGAGAGATGCACGATCAGCTGCACAATGAAGCCACTCACCACCTCCAGTGGAGTATCCTGGGTAATAAAGTGGGGAGGGGTGTTGAGGACAATTTGATTCCTTACAAGAAGTACATTACCACTTCAGCTGCCATGTCCGTGCGGCATCCATTTTTACCTGTATCAAGGTACACGGTAAACGCACAGGCTCCTTTTCTAGGTGAGAAGAGGTTCTGCACAGAGACTTGAGCACTTCTCGCTAATTTCACAGATATTTCACAGAAGCTCAGAAGAACATTTTTGTGTCACGGCGGTGTTTCAGGAGATTAGGTGAAAAGAGTCTTTGCCTGGCTGTGCAGCCTGTAGCAGGAAGGCCATAGTAAGTCAGGGACAAGCATATTAAGCAAAGGTGTTGTATCAGTGAGGAAGGTAAGGAGAGCCAGCCTTTTCTGGGGCGGGCGAGCACTGTCTCACACACTCTGACTTTTGCAGATGAAGGGGAACATTTCTGAGGGCGAAAAGACTGCAGGCCAAAGGTCACACACGATGCATTTATAGTTTAGGTGTGTGTTTACTGTCTATAATACATGTTTATTGTCTTGTAGTAAACCTTAACTTTAATAGTAACAATAGTTCCACTATTCATCATTCCTTATTTGTTTTTATAGCAGCCATACTGTAGAAACACTTGTGCCAACTGTACAACATTATTTTTGCAAAAAATAAACAATGAGTTAAGTATATTGAATTCGATATATGGTATTCTTACATGTTTTATCATAATATTAAACAGTAAAGACTTTTCTGTATTATCTTTACTCAAATGTATAAGAGGTAGCATATACTTTTTAGATCTGGGTTCTTTTCAACTTAAAATTCAACTGGCTTAAGGACTGTTGTTATCTGATGTCAGAGTCTGAAGTTGTCAGATAAACAAGTTGTACAAACGTTAGCTCATTAGCTAATAGCACTTCCATCCTGTGTCCCCCAGGGAAACACTTTTTTTTAAATGTGAAACTTCTTCGTTTAGTGTTTTGACAGGTTGAATCCGGGGTTCTTTTTTCTTTTGAGAGGGAAAGACCTCTGCAGATTATTCAGCATTACATCACGATAAACTCTAAATGAATCCTAATCTGGAGAAGAACAATAACCACCCTGATCATATGCTATTTCCTGATGCCTCATATTTAATTGAAAGAATAATACAGGGTTGACATTTTTTATATCCCCTCAATTATGGAATCAAATAGAGCAAACTTAGGTTGTATTGGCAAATATTTTGAAAAATGTATGACAGCTGTTGTTGTGCATTAAAGAAGGCACAGATTTCTTGGTTGTGCTTGCAGTGTTTATGTTCTGACATTGTGGTTTGAGATGTTGACAGTGAGATAGCGACCTAGCTTAGCTACGCCCCCCACTCCACGCACATGACACCCATCACCTTTACACACACACGCATACACACGTGCACACACACACACACACACACACACACACACACACACACACACACACACACACACACACACACACACACACACACACACACACACACACACACACATTGTGTTACTGACGAGTACTCTGGTCAGTGCGCTGCGTGTTGCTGACTCTCAAGAAGCTACCCCGCCCAGATAAATAATAGAGTCAAAGAGGCTTTCTCCTGTCGCTCCACGCCATCAACTACAAACACCAAAGTTGATGACTCAGCTGTAAGGTGTCCGTTATCTGCTGTGGACACAGGAGTTGAGCAGGCTTGTCCAGTGGGGGCCACGCGTGTTAAAGCGTCCCTCAGGCTCCTCTGACAGCTTACTTCTTTCTGTGCCCTCTACACTCAAAGCAAGGCAAAGGCAGCAGACACCCATATATTTTAATATCCTCCTTTTGCTCAATGTCATATTTATCTGTCAAGGTCGTGATTAGGATGAGCTGTGATCAGGAACACTACTGAATCCCTCTGCTACACACACACACACACACACACACACACACACACACACACACACACACACACACACACACACACACACACACACACACACACACACACACACACACACACACACACACACACACACACACACCCACTCTCAAACACAGGCACACACACACA